>NC_091991.1:111689278-111797459 GCF_044704955.1 Pristiophorus japonicus | reverse complement strand
GGGGTGGAGGGGGAAGGGAGGGGGGGAGGGGGGAAGGGGGAAGGGGAAGGGAGGGGGGGGGAGAGGGAGAGGGAGAGGGAGGGGGAGGGCGGGGAAAGAAGTGTTCATAAAATATTTCTCCGAGAGGACAGCCAAGCAATATTACACCATCTGAGCGGCCAAACACATTTAAATTGGTGTACGAGCACATTTTGGCATGTATCTCGTCCGCTCCCCTTTCGAAACATTCCAACCCAACACAGACAGTCTCAGATTTATATAACAGCTTATTGCACTGTCAAAACACTTCAGGCAGACGGTGAATTACCGGAGTAGTGACAAACCTGCCCCATAAACAGCAGTAATTGTTAGGTACTCCCTTAGAGAAGGTTAAGGGGAAGCTTAATAGAGGGGTTCACAGTAATGAGGGGTTTGAGAGTGTAAATAAGGAGACACGGTTTGCACTGATGGCGGGGTTGCTAACCAGAGGGTACAGGTTTAAGATCATTGGCGAAGGAACCAGAGAGAGAGTTATTTTTCTAAGGCGGTGTTGTGATCGGGAACCTGCTGCCTCTGCAAGGCTGGCGGGAGCACACAACTTTCAAACGAGAATCCGATAAATACTTGAAAAAGGAGAAAGTGTTGAGGGCTGTGGGACGAGCAGGGGGAGTGGGACTGATTTCAGAGTTAGCACAGACACGATGGCCTGTGACCACCCCTTGCAGTAAGGTATTGGACCGTGAGCATCCATCGCCACAATGCCAGCCTAGACTCGCTGCTCCAGTGATACCGACTGAGCCACACTGTCGGGCCACATCAAAGCTCACACCAACTTTCAGTTCTGGCAGTCAGTGACTAGTGGGGGGGGGGGTGGATTTCAGATCAAGCACCAATGAGCGGGGCGATCAGTTCCGATTAGAGAACCGACTATTGCAGCCCGCCACTTCGGGCATCGTTTCTATGGAGACCCTTCCCTCCAGAGCAAGACACCGACAAACCGCGCGCTGGCCGAGTGAGTTACACCCATCGGGTCAAAAATACAGGGAGAAGGGGAGAGGGAGCCCAGCGCAGGGCTTTCCGCACAGCGCTGCCCATACCGCCCGAGTCTTCCTCACACCAGGACTGCTGGGGTCACACCCGCTATCCACCCCTTCCCTCCCTCCCTCCTCTCCTCCACCCCTCCATCATCAAGAGTTTATGATCTTTGAAATGAAATGCACCTGTAATGTTGTCTGTCCCCGCAACATGTCTGTGAAATTGAATTTATATTTCAAAAACACTTACAATCTGGGCTGTGGGGAAAGAGCGGGAGGGGACTGAGGGGGACAGCTCTTTCACAGAGCCGCCACAGTCACGATGGGCCGAATGGCCCCTTCCTGTGCTGTACAGATCGATTGAATTAAACTCGACTGTTTAGAGAAATAAAACCTTTGATCGATGTTAATTACAGGCTGGGAAGAAACATTACTTAATTGGCGTTTGCATTAAAAAAATTCAATGTTTTATTTTAAAAGACACAGACGCGATTTGCCTCTTTTACAAAAAAGCCGGTCCAGTTGGGTGGGAACTGCATGGTTTCCGTGCATCCTGGTTCAGGCCAGACACCGACTGTATAAGAAAGATAGCGGGTTAAAACCTGGCAGCGCCCAGCCCCTTCCCCCGGTCTCTGCCTCCCAGCACCAGCCCACAGAGCCGCCTTCAAAGTTTAAACTCACCGTGCTCCATGTTCTGCTGCTGGTGGTACCACGGTTCCTCCTCTCGGAGTTCAAAATCCTCCATGATACTGTCGGTCAACATTTTTGCTATGTTATCTTGTTAAAGCACCGGCTTAGAGAAAGATTAATAATGTAGCTTGCCCCAGCTCCAGCGGGCTGGGCTGGCCTGGCCCGTCCCTCTCTCTCTCTCTCTCTCTCTCTCTCTCAGGATGCTTATTGCATTAATTTCTTGTCTCTGCTGATCGCCGCAACGTGGCACACACTACCGCCTCCTCTGAGACCGCAATCTGGGGATTCCGCCCAGCCGGCCGAGGCCCCGCCCACCCCCGCTGTAACAATTCAGACTGCAGCCAATCACCGCGCCCGTGGCGTCACTTGATTGACAGCGCCCCTTTCTGTGCGCTGTGTGTCTCATTAAACTTCAATAGAGCATGGCCGCACCAATCGGAGGCGAGCGAGGTTATCATCAGAGAGATTCAACAATGGACCATCTCAGCAGCCCCAGGAATAACCTGTAGTCGTTTACTGTTTTATTGCTCTAATTTCAAAAAACATCGACTCCATCTGTAGTTGTGAAGGAACAATAAAGTCAGGGATTAAGGTGTGGTGCTCCTGGCCAGTGTTTTATTCTGAATGAATAAACTCCTTTTACTACATCGGATTCTTGGATTTTTAGACAAGTGTTTGGTAACCAATAACAGCAACATCTTGTATTTATATAGCGCCTTTAAGTTGTAAAACGTCCTAAGGCACTATACATGAGTGTTATAAGACAAAACAAATAAATTACAGAGATGTGGTTGCAAGGCTGGGAACTAAATATTCTGGGGTATTTGACAATTCGGAAGGATAGACAGAAAGGAAAAGGAGGTAGGGTAGCTCTGTTAATAAAGGATGAGATCAGTGCATTATTGAGAAACGATATTGGCTCAGAAGATCAAGATGTTGAATCAGTTTGGGTGGAGATAAGGAATAAGAGGAAAAAGTCACTGGTGGGCATAGTCTATAGGCTCCCTAACAGTAGCTGCACTGTTGGATGGAATATAAATCAAGAAATAATGGAGGCTTCTAAAAAAAAGTAGCGGCCATAATCATGGGTAATTTTAACCTTCATATTGATTGGACAAGACAAATTGGCCAGGGTAGCCCTGAGGAAGAGTTCATAGAGTGTATTCGGGGTAGTTTCCTTGAACGGTACGTTGCGGAACCAGGGAGCAGGGCGGCTATCTTAGATCTGGTACTTTATAATGATACAGGATTAATAAACAATTTCCTAGTAAAGGATCCTCTAGGAATGAGTGACCAGAACATTAGTGGCTAAAGTAAATGTCGGTCCCCTAGAGGATGAGACTGGGGCATTAATAATGGGGAACAGGGAAATGGCAGAGACTTTGAACAAATATGTTGTATTGGTCTTCATGGTAGAAGACACTAAAAACATCTCAATAGTGGATAATCAAGGGGCTAAAGGGACGGAGGAACTTAATACAATCTTAATGAAGAAGTAGTACTCGGTAAAATAATGGGACTAAAGGCGAACAAATCCGCTAGACCTGATGGCTTGCATCCTAGGGTCTTAAATGAGGTGGCAGCAGAGATAGTGGATGCATTGGTTGTAATCTACCAAAATTCCCTGGATTCTGGGACGGTCCCAGCGGATTGGAAAACAGCAAATGTAACGCCCCTATTTAAAAATTGAGGCAGACAGAAAGCAGGAAACTACAGACCAGTTAGCCTAACATCTGTCGCTGGGAAAATGCTGGAGTCCATTATTAAGGAAACAGTAGCGGGATATTTGGAAAAGCATAATTCAATCAAGCAGAGTCAGCATGGATTTATGAAGGAGAAATTATGTTTGAAAAATTTGCTGGCGTTCTTTAAGGATGTAATGAGCAGGGTGGATAAGGGCGAACCAGTGGATGTGGTGTATTTGGATTCCCAGAAGGCATTCGATAAGGTTACTGCACAAGATAAAAGTTCACGGAGTTGGGGGTAATATATTAGCATGGATAGAGGATTGGTTAACTAACAGAAAACAGAGTGTTGAGATAAATGGGTCTTTTTCTGGCTGGCAAACAGTAACTAGTGGGGTGCCGCAGGGATCAGTGCTGGGACCCCAACTATTTACAATCTATATTAATGACTTGGATGAAGGGACCGAGTGTAATGTAGCCAAGTTTGCTGACGATACAAAGATGGGTGGGAAAGCAAATTGTGAGGAGGACACACAAAATCTGCAAAGGGATATAGACAGGCTAAGCGAGTGGGTAAAAATTTGGCAGATGTGAGGTTATCCACTTTGGAAGAAAAAATAGAAAAGCAAATTATAATTTAAATGGAGAAAAATTGCAAAGTGCTGCAGTACAGAGGGACCTGGGGGTCCTTGTGTATGAAACACAAAAAGTTAATATGCAGGTACAGCAAGTAATCAAGAAGGCAAATTGAATGTTGGCCTTTATTGCAACGGGAATAGAATATAAAAGCAGAGCAATCCTGCTATAACTGTACAGGGTATTGATGAGGCCACACCTGGAGTACTGTGTACAGTTTTGGTCCCCATATTTAAGGAAGGATATACTTGCATTGGAGGCTGTTCAGAGAAGGTTCACTGGGTTGACTTATGAAGATGAGGGGGTTGACTTATGAAGATAGGTTGAGCCTATATTCATTGGAGTTCAGAAGAATGAGATGTGATCTTATCAAAACAAATAAGATAATGAGGGAGCTCGACAAGGTGGATGCAGAGAGAATATTTCCATTCATAGGGGAACTAAAACTGGGAGCATAGTCTCAAAATAAGGGGCCACCCATTTAAAACTGAGATGAGGAGGAATTTCTTCTCTCAGAGGGTTGTAAATCTGTGGAATTTTCTGTCCCAGAGAACTGTGGAGGCTGCATCATTGAATATATTTAAGGCGGAGATAGACAGATTTTTGAGCAAGAAGGGAATAAGGAGTTATGGAGAGCAGGCATCAAAGCAGAGCTGAGTCCATGATCAGATCGGCCATAATCTTATTAATGGTGGAGCAGGCTCGAGGGGCCAAATGGCCTACCCCTGCTCCTATTTCTTATGTTCTTATGTGGACACCGAGCCACATAAGAAATTACGGCAGATAACCAAAAGCTTGGTCAAAGAGGTAGGTTTTAAAGAGTGTCTTAAAGGAGGAAAGAGAGATAGAGAGGCGGAGAGGTTTCGGCAGGGAGTTGCAGAGCTTGGGGCCCAGGCAGCTGAAGGCACAGCCACCAATGGTGGAGCGATTATAATCAGAGATTGTCAAGAGGGCAGAATTTGAGGAATCAAATGTCATGGGTGTCAGCCGTGTCTCAGTGGGTGACATTCTTGCCTTTATGTCAGAAAGTCATGGGTTCAAATCCCACTTCAGAAACTGGGCCTGGCCAAAGCAACAATTTGTAGGTGCCCATGGTGGGGCGCTATCTACCTACCTACCTACCTGTTTCGCAGTCTTGTCACTGCCCAGGTGTCTCTAGAGAGGGAGCATGCAGTGTTCACCGGTACACCTGATACCTTCCGTGACAGGTGTGCACTTCAGGGCACAGAAAGTCAGTAATAAAATTCTGATTTAGTTGGGAAAGTATCCTTTTGTTTTGGCGGTACTTGATTTTGGCATCTTTTCAGTTTGATTGGACCATCCCATATTGGTGGTGCCCTAAAAGGGGCGCTTGTGATGGTTTCTATTGGTCCAAGAAAAGGCCCACTCCAGGACTTGAGCACATCATCCAGGCTGGCACTCCAGTGCAGTACTGAGGGAGTGCTGCACTTTCAGAGGTGCCGTCTTTCAGATGAGATGTTAAATCGAGGCCCCCGTCTGTCCTCTGAGGTGGATGTAAAATATCCACGACACTAGTTCGAAGAAGCGCAGGGGTTTTCTCCCCGGTGTCCTGGCCAATATTTGTCGCTCAACCGACAACGCAAAAACAGAATATCTGGCTATTATCATATTGCTGTATATTGCTGTATATTGCTGTATATGGGATCTTGATGTGCGCAAATTGGTTGCCGTATTTCCAACATCACAACAGAGGAAACTGCCAATGTAAACTTGTCATGTTGTCACGACACCCTCCTGCCAGTGGTGGTGTTGTATCACCATGAGGAGGCGATATCGTCATAGGCAGTCCCTCGGAGTCGAGGATGACTTGCTTCCACACTAAAAATGAATTCTCAGGTGACTGATGAGTCTAATGCGGGACCTACAGTCTCTGTCACAGGTGGGGCAGACAGTGGTTGGAGGGACGGGGGGTGGTGAGATGCTTGGGTTGCCGTGCGCTCCCTCCGCTGTCTGTGCTTGGCTTCTGCATGCTCCCGGCGAAGAGACTCGAGGTGTTCAGTGCCTTCCCGGATGCTTTTCCTCCACCTTGAGCAGTCTTGGGCCAGGAATTCTCAGGTGTCGGTGGGGATGTTGCACTTTTTCAAGAAAGCTTTGAGGGTGTCCTTGAAGCATTTCCTCTGCCCACCTGGGGCTCACTTGCCGTGTCGGAGTTCCGAGTAGAGCGCTTGTTGTGGGAGTCTCATGTCAGGCATGCAGACAATGTGGCCCGCCCAGCGGAGCTGATCGAGCGTCGATGCTGGCGATATTGGCCTGAGTGAGAACACTGATGTTGGTGCGCCTATCCTGCCAATGGATTTGCAGGATCTTGCAGAGGCAGCTCTGGTGGTACTTCTCCAGTGTTTTGAGGTGCCTACTGGATATAATCCACGTCTCTGAAGTATATAGGAGGGCGGGTATCACTACTGCTCTGTAGGCCATGAGCTTGGTGCCGGGTTTGAGGTCCTGGTGTTCAAATACCCTCTTCCTCAGATGACCAAAGGCTGCACTGGCACACTGGAGGCAGTGTTGGACCTCGTTGTCGATGTCTGCCCCTGTTGACAGTAGGCTCCTGAGTTATGGAAAATGGTCCACATTGTCCAAAGCCTCATCGTGATGCAAGCTGTGATCTTGACCAACGGATCCACCACAGACCCAATTCACGTTCAGACCGGGGTCAAGCAAGGCTGTGTCATCGCACCAATGCTCTTCTCGATCTTCCTTGCTGCAATGCTCCATCTCACCCTCAGCAAGCTGCAGTGGAGCTAAATTACAGACCAAACGGAAATCTGTTCAACCTCCAGGCCAGATCCAAGGTTGTCTCATCCTCTGTCATTGAATTATAGTACCCGGACGCGCGTGGGTCTGCGCACACTGAGGCTGAATTCCAAGCCACCGTCAACATCTTCACCGAGGCGTACGAGAGCATAGACCTTACACTCAACATCCGTAAGACAAAGGTCCTCTACCAACCTGCCCCCACTACACAGCACTGCCCCCGGTTATCAACATCCACGAGGAGGGGATATAATTCAAGCCTGGTAATTGTTACATGGACAATTCCCATTGCAAACATGAACATTGAAATTTATAATTGAAAAACTTGACAGGAAGTGCACACAGGCATAAGATTTTAAATATATCAATTCACGGGCTTCCAGAACCTTTACCACTGTTTTGAGGATTGCATTACCTGTACACAATTCTGTCGTATTCCATGAAAAGCACAACTCAGTGGCCTTGGTGATGATAATGTTTCCTGTTCTCCTGAAGAAGGAGATTAATGAAAGGCTTCATTCTACCTATTTAGTTTGGCTCGAATGAAAGAGCTCCTGCAGTTCAGTGACTCAGCATTTCCACAGCCACTGATGTCCAAGAGCATCATCATGGACAAGAAACAGAGCAACTTTTATCTCAACAGGATGCAGGATTGGTACTTTCTGCCATGTCATTTTGGGCTTCATACCGTAGCAGTAGGACACAAGCAATTGGTTTTGACTTTATTTTGCATTCTTTTTAAAATGTAGAAGCACGAACAAAGATCATGGAAACACAAGAGTGAATGGTTATGGGCGTAACTCACATGTTTTAAATTCCACGATTTTTTGCACTATATCAATCAATTCCACCCAAGTTGCGCTGCTATCTGTGTGGAATCCAAACAGCAACTCTAGGCCCTAGTATTTACAATCATCTCCTCAAACCTCTATTTTCCGACATTGAGGACACAGCTCTTGGCACCTGTTTCTGTAGAGTAGCTCTCCTCCTGGCTGTTGTGTCTACACGCACTCTAGTAACGACGAGGTAGGGTATTGCACTTGAACTGTTGTGACCGTAGTCCTTTTTATTGCAGAGTACAGCTGAATGAGGGTACAGCAAGGTGAGCTCCCTTTTATACCTGGTTACCTGCAGTGTGCAGGTGATCTCTAGGTCTCGACCAGTTGCACCCTCTGGTGGTACAGGCATAGTGTATATAGTGTGAAGATACATTCAAAGGTCTTATGTAACTGTACATTAAGTATACAGGGTATATACATACACACACAACATCACTCCCCCCTCAGTCTTGTGCCACTGGCCTTTGCACTGTGTGCTCTGGCCCTCGACTTGAGTGCCCAAAGCCCTTGCACCTTGTCTGTGCTTGGGAATGGCTCTCTCCCTGTAGACCCCCAAGTCCTATTGCCACGACATTGGGAAAAGGTCAGCAGTAGACGGTTGGAGGTTGTAGTGGGGGTTGTGTGGGTTCTGGGTGTGATCCATGTGTGTCCATGGCTACATACATCCATTTCCCCCCCCTCCCCCCTCCCCCCCATACATAGACCATGTGTGTGGCTCGATGTCTGCACCGGCATGCATGTACAGAGACTGAAGAATAGGATGAGTTTGTTTGGGTTCAGCAATGGTGGAACAAGTACATATTACAGGTAAGGTACATACATGGTATTGCAGTCTTGCCCCATCGGGGTGCAGGTGCTGGTGGGTGAGGACTGTGTCCAGGTTGTCTGATGGCGGCGCTGCGCCCCCTGCCAGCTGGGTGGGCTCTGATCGCTCCCCTGGCTGAGTCTCAGGGCCTTTGCCGTTGCCTAATGGTGGGCAGAGCCATAGGAATGTGTGGCCTCTCTGTCCTCCTTTGAGGGCTGCAGGGTGTCCCTGCTGCCCTTCAGCAGTGGTGGAAGTCTGGTCATCCCAGGTCTGGTCGGGAGGGCTGGAGGGTGCTGGCCTCTTGATCCTGGTGCTAGCCCTGGTGGCCAGAGAGGTAGGGCCGATCTGGGGCAGGGTGCCAGTAGTGGTGCCTGTACCATCCGCTGATCGCTGGTCCTGCAGTGGGTATGCTCCCACTGTGTGTGTGTCCAGACTCCCTGGGGCATCACATTGGTCCCGGAGGCGCAGGCTACATGATCGAGTAGCCCGCTGGACCTGGGTGCTTCCCACGGAAGGTTGAACTTGGATTTTTCGGCGTACATGTTGAACCCGGCATCACACATCATTCCATCATTTACATGCATGCTACATTGGCTCCGATCGCAATCACCTGACTCGACATTGTTGGTTTTTTTCCAAAATCACGTTTGTCAATTACATCTTTTCCCTCAGTTACATCTTTTCCCTGTATGCTGCCGGCATCGCTGGGCAATATTACATTTAGATACTTGTATCCATCAATTACATCTTTTCCACGTATCCTATCGGCATTGCTGTTCAAAGGTACATTTAGATACTTGTATTTGTTAATTACATCTCTTACATTAGTATCACCGGCATCGCTGTACAAAAAGTGGAACTGTCCCATTAATTGTTCTGGGTTGCCGTCTCCTTTAAGAGGGCCTTGCAATCTTTACCCCAATCCAGTTCGCTGCTCGGCATCACGTGATGTTCCCTCAACGCTGCCCCTCGTGGTCTGGTCGCGGCCATCTTGATTTCAGGTACTTCACCTCGTGGTGCGGGCGCCATCTTCTCTTTCTCCACGAGGTAGGCTGTGGTGATCCTTTTCTCCCCAGGTTCTGCCACGGAAGCCGGGAATTTATCTTCTGCATCAATCTTCTTCCTTCCAAGTCCTGCCACTGGAGCCCGGAAGGTGAGGTCTGGTGTTTGGGTTGGATCATCTCGCTGTTGGGTAGTGCAGTCTGTGTCGTCGTTACGTAGTCGAGTTGGACGGTAGGATTTTCAGGTGCTGCGATGGTTCCAAATGTGGGGCCGCAGAGGACGTCGATCGCCAGGGCCTGGAGGCTTTCCCAGCTCCAACAGAATTGGATTTGTTTTAACCATCTTCTCCCTAGCAGCATTGGACCATCACCAGCAACGATCCCCAAAGGTAGCTTGTGCATCGCGCCGCCGTAGGACACCTGGTCATCCACGCTGCCATCGACTGGGATGGTGTCTTTTGTGTAAGTGAGCAGCTTCACCTGGATCGGGAGCATTTTAGGTCGTTCGACAGGATTGTCCCAGAGTTTCTCGAAGGCCGCCTGATTTATCAGCGATTGGCTCGCCCTGTGTCGACCTCCATCGAGACTGGGACACCATTGATTTCGACTTCTATTTTCAACAGAGAACTCTCGGTGGAGCAGGTAAACGCTCCGTACACCTCTTCCTGGGGCTGAGCTGCCGCATAGACTCTCTCTTCGTCTTCATCAGCGCTGGAGCCCGGGTGATTGGCCAACTCTTCAGCGACTCGGTGAGTAAAGTTTCTTTTACACATTCGCTGTAGATGGCCTTTAGTATAGCAGCCTTTGCAAGTATAGTCTCTATATCGGCACTGGTGGGCTCTGTGATTTCCTCCACAGAGCCAGCATGGGGCTGGCAGGTTGGCCCCATGCTGTGGACTCAGGGTTGCGGGACTCGGGGTAGCAGCCTTGCCTTTGAAAGGCGCCATTTGGTGCACGGTGCTTGCTGGGTTAGAGTCCTGAGGGTGAGTAATCATCCTTCTGGGAATCGCAGGCCGAGGCCATGAATGCCTGGCTGACACTAATTGCCTTCTGCAGGGTGACCATGGTGTTCGCAGAGAGCAGCCTGTGGAGGAGGCCCTCATGGCCGATTCCAATAACAAAGATGTCCCTCAGTGCTTCGGTAAGGTGGTCGCCAAAATCACACGGTGCAGCCAATCGTCTCAGGTCTGCGGCATATTTTGCGATTTCTTGGCCTTCGGGCCTCTTGTGTGTATAGACCCAGTGTCTGGCTGTGAGGATGCTCTCTTTAGGCTTGAGCTGTTCCTGTATGAGCTTTACAAGCTCCGCGAACGTTTTGGTTGTCGTCTTCTCTGAGGCTAGCGAGTCCCTGACGAGGCCATAAACGGTGGGCCCACAACTGCTGAGCAGGATGGCTCGGCGCTTATCAGCCAGTGAGGTCGGTGTGTCTCCTGCCAGGTCGTTCGCGATGAAATAATGTTCTATCCTTTCCACAAAGGCATCGCAATCCTCCCCATCAGTGGATTGTTGAAAGTTGCCAAGGTTAGCCATTTTACACGTGGAAATTCATATTCTCGTCGCCAATTGTTGTGCCTATAAGCACTCTAGTAATGACTCCACAAGGTAAGGTATTGCACTTGAACTGTTGTGACCTTAGTCCTATTTATTGCAGCTCCTGATTGAGGGTGCAGTAAGGTGAGTTCCCTTTTATACTCGGTTACCTGCAGTGTGCAGGTGACCTCTAGGTCTCTACCAGTTGCACTCTCTGGTGGTACAGGCATATTGTATACAGTGTGGAGATACATTCAAAGGTCTTATGTAACTGTACATTAAGTGTTCAGGGTATATAATACACAACACTGGCCATGCCAATTCTGATGAAAGATTCAATGCAAAATGTTAACTAGTCTTGTTTCAGATGCCAACTGACCTGCTCCATATTTCCAGCATTTTCTACTTAAATGTCACTTTTCCTACCCCAGTTATCCTCCTTTCACTGGATATTGATTATTTGTCTTGCTTTAAAATACCAGAAACTGCCTCCCCCCGCCCCGCCCCCCACCTCGATCTTTCTCCCACCGTCTGTGAACTCCCTGCCCGTCATGGAGTTGTTGTGTCCTTAGATGCTCCAGTAATGACTCCACGAGGCAATGTGTTGTACTTGAACTGTAGTGACCTTAGTCCTTTATTAGGTAACTCCAGAGTGAGGATCACACCTGGTGGCCTGCCTTTTATACTAGGCCTGGTACACCTGTACAGGTAACCTACAAGTCTCCCACTGCTGTGCCCTCTGGTGGCACACCTTGTGATAGTACCAACAGTAGCCATGTAGGATACATGACATCACTCTCCCCTGAGCCTTCCGTGCAAATTGCCTCTGCATTGACTGTGCTCTGGGCTTGGCTCTTTGTCGGCTCTATTTGGTTAACCCTTGGCAGGTTGTTTCAATCTTGAGTGAGTGGTTGGTGCAGTAGAGTGCTGGTGGTTGCTGTTTGTGTGTGTCCCTGACCACTCCATTCTCCACCGCCTGCCTCCACCCCGCCCCAGCCCCACATTATGGCGGAGGCTCAAAGCATTCAAGTTCAGGAAAACAGGTCTGCATTACATTTGTGGTTCCGTTGTGAGACAAGTACGTTAGACTGGTGAGATACCTTATCGATGTAGTGACCAGTGCGTGAGGACAAGCTAGTTCCAGAACTGCTGGGTTGTGTCCCTGAATTCTGATGGTGGCTCAGTGCCCGATGCTGGCAGTGGGTGCCCAGTTGGCTCGAGTTGCCTGCTCTTGGGGCTGTTGCCGTGGTTCCTAGCGTCGGGCCAGTTCACAGATGCCTGTGACCTCCCTGTCCTTTCTTTGCGCCCTGGGTCGTTGCTGCTTCCTGAGGAGCTGTCGCCTAGCAGTGCACAGGGAACTGCTGACTCGCTAGCCTGAGCGTTGTTTGGTTTGGGAACTTGGCTGGTCCTGGTCCCCTTTGGGCGAACTGTGGCAGGTGATCGTTTGTTTACGGGTATGGCCTTGGTGGTGATGGGGTCTGGGGACTGCGCCTTGGCACAGTCTGCTCCTTCAGGCTCGTGGTAGTTGGTGCCATCGGGTGCCTGAGAGGTGGAGCCGACCAGGGGCATGGTATCGATACCGGTGCTGTTGTCCTGCTGAGGTTGCTTGCTCAGCAGCTTGTGTGTGTTGGCTGCTTGTGGCCACACTCCATGGTGCATGACTCTGGTCCCCGGGACGCAGGCTACAGCATTGGGTAGCTCGCTGGACCTGTGTGCTCCCGATTGGTGTCTGCCCACTGCATTGGTTGTGTGCAGTTGAAATCCTATATTGCACATCTTTTCATTACTTATTGTGGATACTTTATAGCTCCGATCGCGATCGCGCGACTTTTCCTCGCTGGCTGCAAGTGCACAATTCAGATTATCAGTTACACATTTTACTTGATCAATTCCACATTTTGTCTCTGACTTACAGTTACTATTACATTGCTTAAGTGTGTGGAACTGTCCCTTTAATTGTAGTAGGTTGCAGGCCTTTAAGAGAGCCTTGCTTTCTTTACCTCAATCCTCTTCTCCGTTTGGTACCACATGTTGCTCCATCAGCGCTGCACCTCGTGGTCTGGCCGCCGCCATCTTTTTCTTCAGCGCCTCACCTCGTGGTTTGGGCACCATCTTTCCTCCATCCATGATGTCGACTGTGGTGATCCTCTTCTCCCCGGGTTCTGCCTCCGAAGCTGGAAAGTTGCCTCTGGATCCGAGTTTCTTCCTCCGGAGTCCTGCCACTGGAGCCTGGAAGGTGCATTCGGGTTGTCTCAGCTGGATCATCTCCACGCAGTCGTGCTGAGCGGTCTGTGTCTCGGGTGCCATGCTGGTCTGCTCTCCGGTGCCGGGTCCACCCTCAGGTGAGGGCTTGCTTTGCCTCTGAGCGCCGAGGATGTCAATCACTGGAGGGGTGAAGTCCTCCACCTTCCACTGGATCTTCTCCATCCACCTTCTGCCGAACAGCATTGGTCCATCACCTGCAGCAATCCACAGAGCTAACTTGTGCACCGCGCCATCATGGAGTACCTTTACTTTCGCGCTACCAACGACTGGGATGATTTCATCGATGTAGGTGCGCAGCTTTGCCTGAACCAGGACCAACTTGGATCGTTCGGCTTGATTGTCCCATAGCCTCTGAAAGGCTTCTTGATTCATCACTGACTGGCTCGCCCCCGTGTCCACTTCCACGAAGACTGGAACGCCCTCTATCTCGACTTCCATCTTCAGCGGGGAACACATGGTAGTGCAAGTAAACATGCTATGTACCTCCTCGTGGGGCTGGGCTGCCTCTCTGCCTATCGATTCATAATCCGCGCTGGATTCCTGGCCATCTGCAGACTCTTCATCGACACAGTGAGGCATATTTCTCTTACACATTTGCTGGAGGTGGCCCTTTGTGCTGCAGTCTTTGCATACATAGTCATTAAAGTGGCACTGGTGAGCCCTGTGATTCCCTCCACAACGCCAGCATGATGCTACTCGATTAGCCCCCCTCGGGGGACTCTGAGTTAAGGGACTCGGGGGCCTGTTCTCTCTTCCCTGAGAGGGCTCGCGCTCTACAGTTCAGTCTCTAAAAGGAGCCACTCTGTGCACAGTACCTGCCGGGTTTGAGTCCTGAGGGTGAGTCATCTGCCTAGAACCGCAGGTCGAGGTCATGAATGACTGGCTCACAGAAATGGCCTTCTGCAGTGTGACTGTGGTATCTGCAGATAGTAGCTTATGAAGAAGGCCCTCATGGCCAATTCCAATGACCAAAATGTCCCGCAGTGCTTCGTTGAGGTGGGTGCCGAACTCGCACGGTGCCGCCAGCCTCCGGAGGTCTGCGGCGTACTTTGCAACTTCCTGGCCTTCGGGCTGTTGGTGGGTATAGAACCGGTGTCTGGCTGTGAGGATGCTCTCCTTGGGCTTGAGTTGCTCATGGATCAGGGTTACGAGCTCCTTGTATATCTTGGTCGTTGTCTTCGCTGGTGCCAGCAAGTCCCTGACGAGGCCATAGATGGTGGGTCCACTGTAAAGTCCTTACACAATACCACAAATCCACACAAGGCACATTCTATGGACAAGGTCACTCCATGACCTGAACCTTTATTCACAGGACCAAGAAGTGATGACGCTGCGTGGGACCTCCCTTTATATACCTGGATGACCAGGTGAGGAGTGTCTCCCACAAATTCACCCCCTGTGGTCAAGGTGTGCATTTCTTACGTATATACAGTATTGCAGTGTTGTTACATAAAGGTTACATACATGACATCACCTCCCCGTCAACATCTTATTGGGATCATAGGTTAAGTCTCTCGGGTGGTCTGCGCTCTCTCGTGGAGCGCCGCAGTTGGGGCTCTGGTTGTTGAGTCTTGGTATGCATGTCTGTCACCTGTGGTGATTCCGGCCTGTCCGGGCTGACCACAGGGACTGTGCATGCTGCTGAATATTCTTGTTGCTCGTTCACTGGCAGTGATGTGAATACCATCTCATGATCTTCCTCAGGTTCCTCAGTGTCCATGCTGAAACTTTTTTTTAATTGGTCCAGATGCTTGCGGCATAGCTGCCCATTGTTAAGTTTAACCACTATGACTCTATTCCCCTCTTTGCCTATTACAGTACCCTAAAGCCATTTGGGCCCCAAAGCGTGATTGAGAACAAATACGGGGTCATCAATTTCTATACATCTCCCCCATGAATTTCGGTCATGGTACTTGTTTTGGGACTGGCGCTTGCCCTCAACAATGTCGGACAGGACTAGATGAATGAGGGACAGCCGACTTTTGACTGTTCATTTCATGAGTAGCTCCGCAGGCAGGGCCCCCATGAGCAAGTGCGGTTGGGACCTATAGGCCAGCAGGAGGCGCGATAGGCGGCATTGAAGGGAGGATCCTTGAATCCGGAGCATGCCTTGTTTTATGACTTGGACCGCACGTTCCGCCTGGCCATTGGAGGCCGGCTTGAACGATGCTATCCTGACATGGTTGATGCCATTACCCGACATGAACTCCCGGAATTCGTAACTTGTGAAACATGGGCCATTATCGCTAACAAGGATGTCCGGCAAGCCGTGGGTCGCAAAGACCGCGCGCAGACTCTCCACAGTGGTGGATGTCGTGCACGAATTCAAAATGATGCACTCGATCCATTTCGAGTACGCATCAACCACAATGAGAAACATTTTTCCCATGAACGGGCCAGGGCCATGGGTTGAGCGAGGCCTCCCTGGAGGCATTACCTAGCTGGGCACACGTCGTGCACCTGCGAACACAGTGTTCCAGGTCTGAATCAATTCCCAGCCACCACACATGTGACCGGGCAATGGCCTTCATCAGCACGATGCCTGGGTACTCGCTGTGGAGTTCCCTGATGAATGCTTCCCTGCCCCTCTGGGGCATGACTACCCGGCTGCCCCATAGTAGGCAGTCAGCTTGGATGGAGAGCTCATCCATCCGTCTGTGAAACAGTCTGACCTCCTCAGGGCATGCTCTGTGTGCGGGCACCCAATCCCCAGTCAGGACACATTTCTTAATCAAGGATAGGAGGGGATCTCTGTTGGTCCAGATTTTGATCTGGTGGGCTGTGATGGGGGAGCCTGCGCTGTCAAAGGCATCGACAGCCATGACCATCTCAGCGCTTTGCTCCGCTGCCCCCTCAGTGGTGGCCAGTGGAAGCCTGTTGAGCGCGTCAGCGCAGTTTTCGGTGCCGGGCCGGTGCCGGATGGTGTAGTCATACGCAGCCAGCGTGAGAGCCCATTGCTGTATGCGAGCTGATGCGTTGACATTGACAGCCTTGCTGTCTGACAACAGGGATGCTAACGGCTTGTGGTCCATTTCTAATTCGAACCTCCTGCCAAAAAGGTACTGATGCATCTTTTTCACCCCATTGACACATGCGAGTGCTTCCTCAACCATCCCATATCCCCGTTCAGCTTGAGAGAGCGACCTGGAGGCATAAGCCACAGGTTGTAGTTCGACCCCCTGGTCGAAACACCCCCACGGCAGAGAACGAGGACCACGCCAGCCCAGGTGTTGCTTGTGCATTCATATGCAAATTGACTGACTGCAGAAACTCGTTTTTCCAGTTTTGCTGGCTCTGGCCTTTGGCTTGGGCCAGGCGCCAATTGGAGAGAAGAGGAAAATCTGCATGTCGACCGACCATTCGGCGGGCCTGGAGACCCGTCAAGGGGCGTGCCCGAAGGCCGCCCAAGGTGCTGGACTGGCACCACAACAGATCGAAGACTTCGGCCACAATACACATCGAAAGGAGGAATCTGCAACCTGGATGGCGGCCAACCGAGCGGCGAACCAGGGCGTCCGAAACACCATCCGAGTGACGGTGAAGAAAGTGGAAGGCCAGACAACGATCAACCGGGACCTGTTCGTGAAGAAAATCCTGCTGGGAACATGAGGCATGAAAGTCGCCGACATCTTCGCCTTGCAGGACCTCCTGAACAGAGGTTATTTCGACGTTACCTTCAGAACTGTCGCCCTCTGCTTGAAGTTCCTGAAGGGTTTGAAGGAGGCGAGTGAACTGCTGCGCTCAGTGCTGACTTGGGAGCCACTGTTCACCCTCCCGTCGCAGAGAAGACGCACTATCATAGTGCAGATGTACAACCCCCACATCCCGGTCATTGATGTGCTGACTTTCCAAAACAGGTATGTCGATGGGGCAGGAAACAGCAGCGACTTGAAAGACTTGCACGGGATATGGACCAGCAAGCGCCAGATCCAGGTCACCATGAAGGTGGACACCAGCGGAACCATCCTGCACCCCCCTCCAGCTTTGCCATCGGAGGAAGTCGGGGCTACATGGTGTACGCCGGACAACCCAATGTGTGCCGCACCTGCGGGAAGGCAGGCCACGTGGCGGCAAGCTGCAAATCTGTCATCTGCCGAAACTGCAAGAACGAAGGCCACCAGACAAAGGACTGTAAGGAGACCAAGTGCTGCAACCTCTATGGTCTGGCTGGGCACCTTTACAAAAACTGCCCCAAGCGCAACTTCAGCTATGCACAGGCAGCAAAGAATATTGCACCAGAGGAGGAGGAAGCTGAGGAACACAACGCTCCAGAGGGGAGCCACACCCTCCCCCCGACCAACGCCCCCGTGGACTCGGAACAAGTCGGCGAGAAGAGAAGCCTGCTACGGCGAGCTGCGAGACACCAGCAGCCAGCAGTGAAGCTCTCCCCCAGCGCACCGAGTCCAGCAACGAGGAGACAGCAGACGATGAAGCGGAATGGGAGACCATCAAGAAAAAGGCCCGCAAGCGTAAGGAGAACAGGCGAACAAGGGCCCCTGTGGAAACGACAGGGAAGAGGTGGCTACCAAGCTCGACAGATAGCAGCGGCAGCAGCTCGTCTGATGAGGAAAGGCGAGAAAATGCCTCTCACCACCGACACCAAAAGAAGAGGCAATACGCCAACCCACAGCCACAGGCGACCGGGAGCAGTGAAGCAACCAGCACAGCCCTGCTCCAGGAACCCGCGAGCAGCGAAGCACCCAGCGCACACGAGCTCCGGAACACCGAGAGCAAACCAGCGACCAACGCAGACCAGCTCCAGGATAACGGGAGCAGCGAAGTGCCCAGCACACCCCACCTCCGGAATACCAGGAGCGACGCAGCGATCGAAGCACACCAGCTCGAGACCGCCGCGATTGAGCAACAGAGGGAACCACCAACACCAGGCGAGGACTGTGCAGAGGACATAATGAACTTAATCACAAAACTGCAGCAGTCCCCTGGTCGAAACACTCCCACAGCAGAGGATGACGAGCACGCCAGCCCAGGTGAAGTAGACTTTTATTGTAATCACCTATGTATTCCGGAACCGGCCACTGGGCAGACCTCAGACTTAAAGGACGATTTACTTGAAGTGTAATGTTTGTAACTGTAAACAGTAACGTTAAAATGGATTTAAAAATTGCTACTATGATGTGATTGGGATTACGGAGACGTGGCTCCAGGATGATCAGGTCTGGGAACTCAACATCCAGGGGTATTCAACATTCAGGAAGGATAGAATAAAAGGAAAAGGAGGTGGGGTAGCATTGCTGGTTAAAGAGGAGATTAATGCAATAGTTAGGAAAGACATTAGCTTGGATGATGTGGAATCTATATGGGTAGAGCTGCAGAACACCAAAGGGCAAAAAACGTTAGTGGGAGTTGTGTACAGACCTCCAAACAGTAGTAGTGATGTTGAGGAGGGTATCAAACAGGAAATTAGGGGTGCATGCAATAAAGGTGCAGCAGTTATAATGGGTGACTTTAATATGCACATAGATTGGGCGAGCCAAACTGGAAGCAATACGGTGGAGGAGGATTTCCTGGAGTGCATAACGGATGGTTTTCTAGACCAATATGTCGAGGAACCAACTAGGGGGGAGGCCATCTTAGACTGGGTGTTGTGTAATGAGAGAGGATTAATTAGCAATCTCATTGTGCGAGGCCCCTTGGGGAAGAGTGACCATAATATGGTGGAATTCTGCATTAGGATGGAGAATGAAACAGTTAATTCAGAGACCATGGTCCAGAACTTAAAGAAGGGTAACTTTGAAGGTATGAGGCCTGAATTGGCTAGGATAGATTGGCGAATGATACTTAAGGGGTTGACTGTGGATGGGCAATGGCAGACATTTAGAGACCGCTTGGATGAACTACAACAATTGTACATTCCTGTCTGGCGTAAAAATAAAAAAGGGAAGGTGGCTCAACCGTGGCTATCCAGGGAAATCAGGGATAGTATTAAAGCCAAGGAAGTGGCATACAAATTGGCCAGAAATAGCAGTGAACCTGGGGACTGGGAGAAATTTAGAACTCAGCAGAGAAGAACAAAGGGTTTGATTAGGGCAGGGAAAATGGAGTACGAGAAGAAGCTTGCAGGAAACATTAAGGCGGATTGCAAAAGTTTCTATAGGTATGTAAAGAGAAAAAGGTTAGTAAAGACAAACGTAGGTCCCCTGCAGTCAGAATCAGGGGAAGTCATAACTGGGAACAAAGAAATGGCAGACCAATTGAACAAGTACTTTGGTTCGGTATTCACTAAGGAGGACACCAACAACCTTCCGGATATAAAAGGGGTCAGAGGGTCTAGTAAGGAGGAGGAACTGAGGGAAATCTTTATTAGTCGGGAAATTGTGTTGGGGAAATTGATGGGATTGAAGGCCAATAAATCCCCAGGGCCTGATGGACTGCAACCCAGAGTACTTAAGGAGGTGGCCTTGGAAATAGTGGATGCATTGACAGTCATTTTCCAACATTCCATTGACTCTGGATCAGTTCCTATCGAGTGGAGGGTAGCCAATGTAACCCCACTTTTTAAAAAAGGAGGGAAAGAGAAAACAGGGAATTATAGACCGGTCAGCCTGACCTCAGTAGTGGGTAAAATGATGGAATCAATTATTAAGGATGTCATAGCAGTGCATTTGGAAAATGGTGACATGATAGGTCCAAGTCAGCATGGATTTGTGAAAAGGAAATCATGCTTGACAAACCTTCTGGAATTTTTTGAGGATGTTTCCAGTAAAGTGGACAAGGGAGAACCAGTTGATGTGGTATATTTGGACTTTCAGAAGGCTTTCGACAAGATCCCACACAAGAGATTAATGTGCAAAGTTAAAGCACATGGGATTGGGGGTAGTGTGCTGACGTGGATTGAGAACTGGTTGTCAGACAGGAAGCAAAGAGTAGGAGTAAATGGGTTCTTTTCAGAATGGCAGGCAGTGACCAGTGGGGTACCATAAGGTTCTGTGCTGGGGCCCCAGCTGTTTACATTGTACATTAATGATTTAGACGAGGGGATTAAATGTAGTATCTCCAAATTTGCGGATGACACTAAGTTGGGTGGCAGCGTGAGCTGCGAGGAGGATGCTATGAGGCTGCAGAGTGACTTGGATAGGTTAGGTGAGTGGGCTAATGAATGGCAGATGAAGTATAATGTGGATAAATGTGAGGTTATCCACTTTGGTGGTAAAAACAGAGAGACAGACTATTATCTGAATGGTGACAGATTAGGAAATGGGGAGGTGCAACGAGACCTGGGTGTCATGGTACATCAATCATTGAAGGTTGGCATGCAGATACAGCAGGCGGTTAAGAAAGCAAATGGCATGTTGGCCTTCATAGCGAGGGGATTTGAATACAGGGGCAGGGAGGTGTTGCTACAGTTGTACAGGGCCTTGGTGAGGCCACACCTGGAGTATTGTGTACAGTTTTGGTCTCCTAACTTGAGGAAGGACATTCTTGCTATTGAGGGAGTGCAGCGAAGGTTCACCAGACTGATTCCCGGGATGGCGGGACTGACCTATCAAGAAAGATTGGATCAATTGGGCTTGTATTCACTGGAGTTCAGAAGAATGAGAGGGGACCTCATAGAAACGTTTAAAATTCTGACGGGTTTAGACAGGTTAGATGCAGAAAGAATGTTCCCAATGTTGGGGAAGTCCATAACCAGTGGTCACAGTCTGAGGATAAGGGGTAAGCCATTTAGGACCGAGATGAGGAGAAACTTCTTCACCCAGAGAGTGGTGAACCTGTGGAATTCTCTACCACAGAAAGTTGTTGAGGCCAATTCACTAAATATATTCAAAAGGGAGTTAGATGAAGTCCTTACTACTCGGGGGATCAAGGGTTATGGCGAGAAAGCAGGAAGGGGGTACTGAAGTTTCATGTTCAGCCATGAACTCATTGAATGGCGGTGCAGGCTAGAAGGGCTGAATGGCCTGCTCCTGCACCTATTTTCTATGTTTCTATGTTTCTATGTTAAACTTCTTCACCCAGAGAGTGGTGAACCTGTGGAATTCTCTACCACAGAAAGTAGTTGAGGCCAATTCACTAAATATATTCAAAAGGGAGTTAGATGAAGTCCTTACTACTCGGGGGATCAAGGGGTATGGCGAGAAAGCAGGAAGGGGGTACTGAAGTGCATGTTCAGCCATGAACTCATTGAATGGCGGTGCAGGCTAGAAGGGCTGAATGGCCTACTCCTGCACCTATTTTCTATGTTTCTATGTTTCTATGTTTACTATTGACATGCGTAGCGTAAAATCCACTACGCGATGTGTTTCCACCTTGGGGTACCTCACCAAGGTCAAAGCGGATCTGCTGTTCTTGCAGGAGTGCGGTCTGCCGCACTTCAGCAGTTACCAGCAGTGGTCACGATGGTGGACCCATGGACCATCCGTATGGTCAGGAGGCAACGACAGCTGGGCTTCCGGCCTGGGCATTCTGCTGCGGGGAGGCCACTTCACCATCACCGAAGTTAAGGAGGTGGTGGGCGGCCGCCTCCTCGTAGCAGATGTAATGTACAAAAACTCCCCTCTCAGGTTAATTAATGTTTACGCCCCAGTTCCCAAGAACGAGAGGCTGGCCCTCTTCCAGCAGCTCCCACTGCTACTGGCAACGTCCAGGCCGGTCATTCTGGGCGGTGACTTCAACTGCATCATCGATGCGGCTGGACGATCCAGCAGAGCCGATGGCAAACTGGACGTCACGTCCAAACTCCTGATGGATGCGGTAAAAGACGCCAAGCTGTGCGACGTCTTCAGCAACCCTGCAGACGGAGCACCGCGCAGATACACCTGGTCGAGACCAGACGGGTCCGTCCGTTCCAGAATAGACTTCCTGTTTGTGTCCCACACGCTCAAGGTCAGATCCACCGACGTCACGCCGGTGTTCTTCTCTGACCACTGCCTCCTACTGGTCGACTGTCGCCCACAGGAAAACCAGAAAGTTGGCAGAGGGATATGGAAGCTGAACGTGAAACTGTTAACTCCGGAAAACGTGGAAGAACTCAAGAGGGATTACAAAGGTTGGGGAACCGTAAAGCCCCTCTGCGATTCCCCCATGCACTGGTGGGAAACAATCAAGACGAACATCAAGAGGTTCTTCATCCTCAAAGGTGTTCAGCAGGCGAGAGGGAGACAGAGGGAATTGTCCCAACTCCAGACGAATATGCAAAACCTGCTCCTGCTGCAGTCGATAGGGATCGACGTCGCGGAGGAACTCGAAGAGGTGAAGGGTCAGCAAGCCTCGCTCTTTGCCTCAGAGTCCTCCAAGATCATCTTCCGCTCCAGAGTCCGCTCCGTCGAGCAGGATGAGACGTGTTCGCGTTTCTTCTTCCAAAAGGTACACAGGGGGAGCTCTGTGATCACCAGCCTAAAGGAAGAAGACGGTCCTGTGACGTCTTCGCAGCCTGACATGCAGAGGATCAGCAAATCCTTCTATGTCAGGCTGTATGACGTCAAGCCCACAGGCCGTGCAGCCTTCAGTCTTTCCTGTCGTCTATTTCAGAGGTCTTAGATGACAGCAAGCGGGAGAGTCTGGACCACCCGCTAACTCTGGATGAGCTGACAAAGGCCGTCCGGTCCTTCGAGACGAATAAAACTCCTGGAAGCGACGGCTTACCGGTCGAGTTGTACTCGGCTCTGTGGGACTGGATGGGCCCAGACCTGCTGGAAGTGTACGAGGGTATGCTTCTGGCCAGCAGCATGTCAGAATCGATGAGGAAAGGCATTATCATCCTCATCTAAAAGCAGAAGGGGGAGAGGGAGGAAATTAAAAACTGGCGGCCCATTTCGCTGCTCAATGTGGACTACAAGATCCTGTCAAAGGTCATCGCCAACAGGGTCAAGTCTGCTCTTGAGCTGGTGATTCACCCGGACCAGACCTGCGCTGTCCCCGGCAGGAAGATCTCTGATAGCCTCGCGCTACTCAGAGATACGATCGCCTACGTGCGGGACAGGAGGGTGGACACCTGCTTAATCAGCTTAGACCAGGAGAAAGCCTTTGACAGGATATCGCACACGTACCTGATGGACGTGCTCTCCAAAATGGGGCTTCGGGAGGGTATCCGCAATTGGGTCAAACTGCTCTACACAGACATCAGTAGTGCAGTCCTAATCAACGGGTGGGAAACTCAAAACTTTCCAATCAGATCTGGAGTCAGGCAAGGCTGTCCTCTCTCGGCTGTCTTGTTTGTGTGTTGTATCGAGCCCTTTGCCGAGTCCATCAGGAAGGATGCGGACATTAGAGGGGTGACGATCCCAGGCAGCGGAGGTGCTCAGGTCAAGACCTCCCTGTACATGGACGACGTCGCCGTTTTTTGCTCGGATCCGCAGTCGGTCCGCAGATTGCTCACAATCTGCGACCAGTTTGAACTGGCCTCGGGAGCAAAGGTCAATCGCAGCAAGAGCGAGGCCATGCTCTTTGGCAACTGGACCAACCGAGCCTCCATTCCCTTCACCGTCAAGCCAGATTACCTGAAGGTGTTGGGAATATGGTTCGGAGCGGACGGGGCGTGTGCCAAAAACTGGGACGAGCGTATCGCCAAGGTCAACAAAAACTGGGATGGTGGAAGATGCGCTTCCTCTCCATGGCAGGAAAGAACCTGGTCATCAGGAGTGAGGTGCTCTCGGGGTTGCTGCACATGGCACAGGTCTGGCCTATCTCTCACTCCTGTGCCGCGGCAGTCACCCGGGCTGTCTTCCACTTTGTCTGGAGGTCCAAAATGGAACGTGTCCACAGAGACACAATGTACAAATCTCTGGAGGTGGAGGAAAGGATGTTCCGAACGTGACCCTCATCCTGATGGCCACCTTTGTGTGCGGCTGCATCAAGCTGTACACAGACCCCTGGTACGCAAACACCAAGTGTCACTACGTGCTGAGGTTCTACCTGTCCCCGGTGTTGCGAAGGATGGGCCTGTCCACGCTGTCGCGAAATGCCCCCACCAGTTGGACCATGCCTGTCCATCTGTCCTTCGTGGAAAAGTTTTTCACAAAAAACCCCTTTGACCACAAGGCCATAAAACAGTGGTCAGCACGTAACGTCCTGGACGCCCTATGAAAGGAGAGGGTGGACCCTGTCGGGTGGTTCCCTGAGCGGACTGTCGAACTTATTTGGCAGAACGTCTCATCGCCAGAGCTTTCACACAAGCACCAAGACGTAGCTTGGTTGGCGGTGAGGAGGGCCTTACCTGTCAGAGCATTCATGCACAGCCGACGTATCAGCAACACGGCACGGTGCCCCCGAGTCGGCTGCGGGGCGGACGAGACTGTCACCCATCTCCTTCAGGATTGCGCCTTCGCAAGGCAGGTTTGGAAAGAGATGCAGTGGTTGCTGTCGAGGTTCATCCCAAGCAGCTCCGTAACACAGGACTCTGTGCTCTACGGGCTGTTCCCAGGGACACACACCGAGACAGACATCACCTGCTGCTGGAAGGCCATCAACTCGGTCAAAGACGCTCTTTGGTCTTGCCGAAACTTGCTGGTTCTCCAGAGCAAGGAGATGTCCACATCTGCGTGTTGCAGACTGGCGCAATCCAAGATCCAGGATTACGTGCTGAGGGACGCACTTAAAATTGGTGCATTCGCCGCAAAGGCACGGTGGGGAAGGGCCACAGTTTAAAGCCCTTCTGCCACGGTAAACCCGGGGGCAGGAATCAGTACAAAACTCCCCTCGGGGTGTATTTGTAATTTACTTTTTGTGTACATGGAGCACCATGATCTGTAAACACCTATGTAGTGCCATGTACAATGCAAGGTCTGTTTCGTAATGCATGTTGAAAAGAAAAAATGTAAATGTACCATCACCCATTCCGTGTACTGTATAGTGACACATGTAATGTAATTTGTTTGAATGTACTACAAGGTATCCCGTATGGGACCGAATTGCACTTAAACTGGAAAACAAGGAAATGTAACGAACGGAACTGCCGTCAGCACCCAAATAATAGTGTATGGGATTGCTGACCGCAGCTAAATGTATTGAAATGGCTTGAATGTACTGTACAGATTTTTTTATGAATAAAGTATATTTTGAAATAAAAAAAAAGAGGGACTCAGCCTCGCAAAAGAATGACCCAGGCTAAAGAACTTCGGAGCGGCCAAAGACAACTGCCACCAGCGGAGCTAGACTCCATCCGTGTGCTGAACCAGCGACCGAAAACCAAGGAAGAGGAAAAAAGGGGTCCTAATCTTGCCCTAAGCAACCAAGCCGCACACCAGGTCCGTGCTCCGAGGCCCACCGACTGGACAACCGACGACCGAGGTGACCGGGGGAGGCAACATTCACCCCAGTCCACACCGACAACTCACCCGGCCGAAAAGAAACACAACTGCGAGCCTATACAACCTCCGAGGATAACTGGAGCAAATCCGATTTAAGGTGGGACCCACTATAGCTGTCAAAGGAAACTGTGAGTATCACCCTGGAGTCTTCTCTCAACTGTCAGCTTAGGCTAGTTAGGTGTAAAGGAGGGGGTGGGTGATAGAGTGGGTATAAGACTTTTAAAGTGTAGAATTTCGTTGTGTCTGTTCCTCCCATAAACCTTTTTTTTCCCTTAGTTCAAAGTGGTTCAACAAGTCAATGCGTCGACCTTGTATTTCACTTGGTCCACACTTTGGGGGCTCGCACCACTTTTATTATGTGTGTATTAGTTTTGTGTTGTCTTTAGCAACTTAACCTGTTTAAACGCTCACCTGGGTTTTAATAAAGTAGGACTCACCTGACTTTTCCAGGAACATTTCTTGTCTTTTGCATCTCTGAGTGTTTTATTGTGGGAAGCTCATTATCCACCTAAATTCTGAGGTCAGAACCAGATAGGGGTACAGGACACCTCAAAACGTCAAGGTTGCGATTGGGTATAAGCAGCCTCAGACCTATTGGTGGTATCAAACATATCACTAAGCTGTAATTGGGTATAAGCAGAAAAGGGGTCCACTGGCGATAGCAACTCAAATCACCATAGTCTGAAGGTTGCGCCCGGTCACAAGCAACAGTAGAAGGAAAAACCCCTACATCCCCCGCCATAAAAGTCTGAGCCATCAACGCCGCCGCTTCCAAGGTCAAGTCCTTGGTCTCAATTAGCTTTCTGAAAATCCCAGCATGGCCACTGCGTCTCCCAGCCAGTCCTTTGTGACAAAACTCTGCTGGAGCCTCTCAATGAAATCGTCCCAGTCCTCACCAACACAGTACCGTTCATCTGTGCTGCCGGTGGCCATTCTCGTGGGTTGTTGATTCCCGTTTCTCGTCGCCAATGTAAAGTCCTTACACAATATCACAAATCCACACGAGGCACATTCTATGGACAAGGTCACTCTATGACCTGAACCTTTATTCACAGGAACAAGAAGTGATGACCCTGCGTGGGACCTCCCTTTATATACCTGGATGACCAGGTGAGGAGTGTCTCCCACAAGTTCACCCCCTGTGTTCAAGGTGTGCATTTCTTACGTATATACAGTATTGCAGTGTTGTTACATAAAGGTTACATACATGACACCCACAACTGGTTAGCAAGATAGTTCGCCGCTTATCAGTCAGTGTGGCTGGGTCATCTCCTGTCAGGTTGTTTGCTGTGAAGAAATGTTTGAGCCTTTCCACAAAGGCGTCCCAATCATCACCATCAGTGAACTGCTGCAACGTACCAAGGGTAGCCATTTTCGTGTGAAAGTTCATAATCTCGTCGCCAATTGTTGTGTCCTTAGATGCTCCAGTAATGACTCCACGAGGCAGTGTGTTGTACTTGAACTGTAGTGGCCTTAGTCCTTTATTAGTTAACTCCAGAGTGAGGATCACACCTGGTGGCCTGCCTTTTATACTAGGCCAGGCACACCTGTACAGGTAACCTACAAGTCTCCCACTACTGTGCCCTCTGGTGGCACACCTTGATATAGTACCAACAGTAGCCATGTAGGATACATGACAGGAGTGGTCACCAATACCAGACTGTGAGCAGTCTTCAGTCATTCAGGCAGTTCTTTAAATCACACTCCATTACTACTTGTTATCACTGGCACTGACGTGGTTACTGGAGAAGCTCTGCAGCACTGCGACCTCACGGTCATCAGTGACGATGGATTGAAAATAGAGTTAAAATCAGTCCTGTCACCTGCAAGCCAGTGAGTTGCTTTGTTCTTCAGTTCTACAAAGCTGGGAAGTAATTTGTCCTGGCTGTGCTGAGGAGCAGAATTTTCCAGCTCTACATCAATCTCCACTGACAGGTCAAAGAGTAGATCCAAGGCACTACTGAGTCTTAGAAGAAAAAAACTGTAATGTATTTGCTTCAAGGTTCTTTGATTAAGAATTCAGAGCAACACATTGCTATTAAGAACTAGTTGGTTTATTAGCAAAGGTTTAACAATCACACTACACATTACCAGTTCAACTATTTTAGTTGTGCACTTTAAACAAATGCTCCCTGCAAGGGGGGTCACACTCCAAAATAATTTTTTTTTCCAGTGCCCCCTTTTTTAGTTTTTTTTTGTGGGCACCAACACAAAAATTATACAAGTGCCCCCTGGCGAAAAAGGGGGGGGGCTCTAAAACCAGCAAATTAAACAAATTAAACTTAAGACAATAAAATCAAATTAAAATTTAGTTGCCGGGGGTGATGATGCACTCCAGTCCGTCCAGCGTCCACCTCTTGCGGAAGGCCGGAAGCGTACCGGAGGACACCGCGTGCTCCATCGCCAGGGACACCCTGGCTTGGATGTAACCGCGGAAGAGAGGCAGGCAGTCGGGCTGAACGACCCCCTCGACCGCCCGTTGCCTGGACCGGTTGATGGCTCCCTTGGCCTTGCCCAGGAGCAGTCCTACGAGGAGGCCCTCGGACCTAACCATTCCCCTCCGCACAGGGTGCCCAAAGATCAGGAGTGTGGGACTGAAGTGCAACCAGAATTTGTGGAACAGCCCCCTTAAATAATGGAATAGGGGCTGCAACCTCGTACGTTCCGTAAAAACATGGAACAGGGACTCTTCCAGACCGCAGAAATTGCAGGCGGCCTGGGAGCCCGTGAAGCGACTTAAAAATTTATTGCACGGGACTGCTCCGTGCACCACCCTCCAGGCCAAGTCCCCAATAAATAGTGGGAGGACTCCCGCGTAGAGTGCACTCCATCGGGGACCCCCGCCTCCTCCGGACGGCAAGGTGGTGTGCCATGGCGTGTCCAGACTCGACATCTCTACAACAATTGTACATCTCTGTCTGGCGTAAAAATAAAAAAGGAAAGGTGGCTCAACCGTGGTTATCAAGGAAAATCAGGGATAGTCTTAAAACCAAGGAAGTGGCATACAAATTGGCCAGAAATAGCAGCGAACCCAGGGACTGGGAGAAATTTAGAACTCAGCAGAGCAGGACAAAGGGTTTGATTAGGGCAGAGAAAATAGAGTATGAGAGGAAGCTTGCAGGGAACATTAAGACGGACTGCAAAAGCTTCTATAGATATGTAAAGAGAAAAAGGTTATTGAAGACAAACGTAGGTCCCCTGCAGTCAGAATCAGGGGAAGTCATAACGGGGAACAAAGAAATGGCAAACCAATTGAACAAGTACTTTGGTTCGGTATTCACTGAGGAGGACACAAACAACCCTCCGGATATAAAAGGGGTCAGAGGGTCGAGTAAGAAGGAGGAACTGAGGGAAATCCTTATTAGTCGGGAAATTGTGTTGGGGAAATTGATGGGATTGAAGGTCGATAAATCCCCAGGGCCTGATGGACTGCATCCCAGAGTACTTAAGGAGTTGGCCTTGGAAATAGCGGATGCATTGACAATTGTTTTCCAACATTCCATTGACTCTGGATCAGTTCCTATCGAGTGGAGGGTAGCCAATGTAACCCCACTTTTAAAAAAAGGAAGGAGAGAGAAAACAGGGAATTATAGACCGGTCAGCCTGACATCGGTAGTGGCTAAAATGATGGAATCAATTAGTAAGGATGTCATAGCAACACATTTGGAAAGAGGTGACATGATAGGTCCAAGTCAGCATGGATTTGTGAAACGGAAATCATGCTTGACAAATCTTCTGGAATTTTTTGAGGATGTTTCCAGTAGAGTGGACAAGAGAGGACCAGTTGATGTGGTGTATTTGGACTTTCAGAAGGCTTTCGAAAAGGTCCCACACAAGAGATTAATATGCAAAGTTAAGGCACATGGGATTGGGTGTAGTATGCTGACGTGGATTGAGAACTAGTTGGCAGACAGGAGTGGGAGCAAAAAGTAGGAATAAGTGGGTACTTTTCAGAATGGCAGGCAGTGACTAGTGGGGTACCGCAAGGTTCTGTGCTGGGGCTCCAGCTGTTTACATTGTACATTAATGATTTAGACGAGGGGATTAAATGTAGTATCGCCAAATTTGCGGATGACACTAAGTTGGGTGGCATTGTGAGCTGCGAGGAGGATGCTATGAGGCTGCAGAGTGACTTGGATAGGTTAGGTGAGTGGGCAAATGAATGGCAGATGAAGTATAATGTGGATAAATGTGAGGTTATCCACTTTGGTGGTAAAAACATAGAGACAGACTATTATCTGAATGGTGACAGATTAGGAAAAGGGGAGGTGCAACGAGACCTGGGTGTCATGGTACATCAGTCATTGAAGGTTGGCATACAGGTACAGCAGGCGGTTAAGAAAGCAAATGGCATGTTGGCCTTCATAGCGAGGGGATTTGAGTACAGGGGCAGGGAGGTGTTACTACAGTTGTACAGGGCCTTGGTGAGGCCACACCTGGAGTACTGTGTACAGTTTTGGTCTCCTAACTTGAGGAAGGTCATTCTTGCTATTGAGGGAGTGTAGCGAAGGTTCACCAGACTGATTCCTGGGATGGCGGGACTGATATATCAAGAAAGACTGGATCAACTGGGCTTGTATTCACTGGAGTTCAGAAGAATGAGAGGGGATCTCATAGACACGTTTAAAATTCTGACGGGTTTAGACAGGTTAGATGCAGGAAGAATGTTCCCAATGTTGGGGAAGTCCAGAACCAGGGGTAAGCCATTTAAGACCGAGATGAGGAGAAACTTCTTCACCCAGAGAGTGGTGAACCTGTAGAATTTTCTACCACAGAAAGTTCACTAAATATATTCAAAAAGGAGTTAGATGTAGTCCTTACTACTAGGGGGATCAAGGGGTATGGAGAAAAAGCAGGAATGGGGTACTGAACTTGTATGTTCAGCCATGAACTCATTGAATGGCGGTGCAGGCTCGAAGGGCCGAATGGCCTACACCTGCACCTATTTTCTATGTTTCTATATTTCTATGTAACTCTTTTTGGCTGTAAAACAATAAATCAATTAAATCAAGTGTCCCCTGATCTGGGGGACACTCAAAACACTTTTCAAGTGCCCTTTTTTTGTGTTTTTTGGGGGTTTTTTGGGGCACTAAACCATAAATTTTACAAGTGCCCCCTATAAAAGGGGAGGGGGACACTAAAATCCGGCAATAAAAACAAATGAAACTTTAAAACATCTAAAATCAAATTAAAATTTGGTTGCTGCGGGTAATAATGCACTCCAGTCCCTCCGGCGCCCACCTCTCGCGGAAGGCCGCGAGCGTACCGGTGGACACCACGTGCTCCATCTTCAGGGACACCCAGGCTCGGATGTAGGCGCGGAAGAGAAGCAGGCAGTCGGGCTGAACGGCCCCCTCGACCGCCCGCTGCCTGGACCGGCTGATGGCCCCCTTGGCCGTGCCCAGGAGTAGTCCTACGAGGAGGCCTTCGGACCTACCTGCTCCCCTCCGCACAGGGTGCCCAAAGATCAGGAGTGTGGGACTGAAGTGCAACCAGAAATTGAGGAACAGCCCCTATAAGTAATGGAACAGGGGCTGCAATCTCACACATTCAATAAAAACACGGAACACGGTCTCTTCCAGACCACAGAAATTGCAGGCGGCCTGGGAGCCCGTGAACCGGCTTAAAAATTTGTTGCACGGAACTGCTCCGTGCACCACTCTCCAGACCAAGTCCCCGATAAATAGTGAGAGGACTCCCGCGTAGAGTGCACTCCATCGGGGACCCCCGCCTCCTCCGGACGGCAAAATGATGCGCCATGGCGTGTCCGGACTCAACATCTCTACAACTCTTTTGTAGCAAAACATAAATAAACATTAAATCCAGTGCCCACTGATCTGGGGGACACTACAAACAGTAAACAAGTGCCTTTTTGGTTTTGTTTTTTTTTGTGGGTTTTTTTTGTGGTTTTTTTTGCTTTTTTTTTGGCACTAAAACATATGATACAAGTGCCCCCTATAAAAGGTAAGGGGGACACTAAATCCGGCAATAAAACAAATTAAACTTTAAAACATATAAAATCAAATTAAAATTTGGTTGCCGGGGGTGACAATGCACCCCAGTCCCTCCGGCGCCCACCTCTCGCAGAAGGCCGCGAGTGTACTGGTGGACACCGCGTGCTCCATCTCCAAGGCAACAGCTCTACAAACCTGTGGGCATACTCACAGGTGCATACATTACAAAAACCCTGCATTTTTACATCCTCAGAATATCCCATAGCTGTCCACAGCCAATCAACTCCCTTTAAATGCAGTCACGGTTGTTAATTAGGCAAACACAACAGTTATTTTACACACAGCAAAGTCCCACAAATAGCAATGAGGTGACTGACCATGACTATTTTTAGTGATATTGGTTGAGGAATAAATATTGACCAGGACACTGGGGAGAACTCCCCTGCTCATCGTCAAATAGTGCCAGGGAATCTTTTGCATTCACGTGTGAGGGCAGTTGGGGCCACGGTTTAACATCTCAGTAGAAAGACGGCACCTCCGACAGTGCAGTGCTCCCTCAGTACTGCACTAGGAGTGTCAGCCTGGATTATATGCTCAGGTGGGACTGGAACCTACGACCTTCTGATCTGATGGAGGTCTTTAAAATTATGAAAGGGTTTGATAGGGTAGATGTAGAGAATATAGAAACATAGAAACATAGAAATTAGGTGCAGGAGTAGGCCTTTCGGCCCTTTGAGTCTGCATCATCATTCAATAAGATCATGGCTGATCATTCAAGCTCAGTACCCCTTTCCTGCTTTCTCTCCATACCCCTTGATCTCAGGAATCAGCCTCCATACCCCTTCTCTGAACTGCCTCCAATACAAGTATATCCCTTCATAAATAAAGAGACCAAAACTGTACGCAGTACTCCAGGTGTGGTCTCACCAACAGTTGTAGCAGGATTTCCCTACTTTTATAATCTATCCCCCTTGCAATAAAGGCCAACATTCCATTTGCCTTCCTGATTACTTGCTGTACCTGCATTCAGCAGAGTAGGAGAGTCCCTGGTCTGTGCTGAGTTTGCTGATCACAGTCAATGCAGTTGGTACAGACACCCACTTTCACAAAGAAAAGGCGAGAAAAATTTGAGAGGAAACAGCAAAAAAAAGCTTGTGAACAAAATGCTGCCACATGTGATCTTTATCACAGAACTACTCAGAAAATGAGTCTCATTGACCGCTGATCAAGATCAATGTTCAATTTAAAATAAACAATAGTTTGTAAATAATTCAAAAAATAGCAAATCTAGAATGGGGTTAATTCTGCAATTCCGTAAATCACAGTTCACTACTGTAGTTATATGCTATACTAATGCATGTAGATTTTCCTGTTACAGAAAACTACACTGACTTTGTCCCCAAACCACAACTTCCTTCTTTCTCACTGAAAGCATCCTCTAGAAGCTGATAAACAAAAGAACAGCAATGAACCTACTACACCCAGTTCCTTCAGCACTTAACCCTTACAGCACTGTGGGTGAGTTTACTCATCGGGTTACTATCAGACTCCAGGCACTGCCAACAAATACCTGTTATGTATGTTAACTGGGTTTTACCTGCCACCGGAGGGCGCGACTGTTGGAGTCCTAATGGTCACTGGCAGACACGTGAAAGCCGTGTATATAATGTTGGCAACCATGTTGAATCCTCACTTTGAGAGTAAATAAACTGGAGTAAGGTCATGCCTGAACTAGCTCACCGTACTTAGTCTCATGGAGTTATTCGATACTTAACAGTACCTTTACCACACTTAGAGTACTGTGAACCATTCTGGTTTCCATATTGCAAAAAGGATATACAGACACTGGAGATAATGCAAAAAAAATGACTAGGATTGTACTAGAACTGAGAGGTTATATCTAACAGGAGATACTGAACAGGCTGGAGTTCTTTTCTCTAAAAATGGGACGGCTGAGGGATGACCTGATGGAGGTCTTTAAAATTCTGAAAGGATTTGATAGGGTAGATGTAGAGAATATGTTTCCAGAATTAGGGGTCATAAATATAAGATCGTCATGAATAAATCCAACAGGAAATTCAGGAGAAACGTCTTTACCCAGAGAGTGGTGAGAATGTGGAACTCGCTACCACAAGGGGTGGTTGAGACAAATAGCATAGATGCATTTAAGGGGATATGTGATATCCCCTGTGATACGTGTGCACTAGGTCCACGCAGCAGAGCTGGTCACCAATCGTCTTGGGTAATCCTTGCCACTGGACCAAGACCTAGCTCTGTCAATCCTGTGTGGTGGCTGGTGTACAATGGTCACCGCACATTAAAAAAATCCACGCACAGGCATCTTCCACCCATCAACATGTAGTTCAGGACCTGGAATACTAGGTCCTTCATTAAAACACCTGTAAACTCATCCCTTTTCGGTGTGGAAACAAGTCATCCTCGTTTCAAGGGGCTGCCTATGATGATGAGATAAGTACATGATGGTGAAAATAATAAGATATGTTGACAGGGAGAGGAAGGAGACTTGCATGGAGCATAAACACCGGCACTGTTTCTGTGCTGTAAATTCTATGCAATTCAGTGTAAGTAGACTTGTTCAGCAGAGCCCCTTCCCTGCACCCCTCCCCTCCAGTTTTCTCCCATCTTCCTCTGAAGACACTGGCTCTTCCTGAAGTACAAGTCCATGGTTATTGGCAGATCTTCAGTACCTCAGTCAAGTAGCCATTCTTCAATGCCGCCCATTTAAAACTGAGATGAGGAGAAATTTCTTCTCTCAGAGGGTTGTAAATCTGTGGAATTCACTGCCTCAGAGAGCTGTGGAAGCTGGGATAAATTGAATAAATTTGACAGAAATAGACAGTTTCTTAAACAATAAGGGGATGAGGGGTTATGGGGAGTGGGCGGGGAAGTGGAGCTGAGTCCATGATCGGATCAGCCATGATCTTATTGAATGGTGGAGCAGGCTCGAGGGGCCGTATGGCCTACTCCTGCTCCTATTTCTTATGTTCTTATGTGTGTGCCTCGACAGTAATCATTGGCAGGCTATTTTACCATCACAGCTGTGCCTCGACCTCTATACATTTGCAAATTCCAACAGAATAGCAATCAGTGGTGGGAAACCTTATCATTTCATTTTCTGTTGTGGCTCAGTGGGTAGCACAGGGTAGCACACTCACCTCTAAATCTGAAGATTGTGGGTTCAAGTCCTACTCCAAACATTTGAGCACAAAATCTAGGCTGACACTAGTGTCCTACTGACGAACTGCTGCTCTATAGAAGGTGCCATCTTTTGGATGAGCTACTAAACCAAAGCCCTATCTGCCCTCTCAGATGGACATAAAAGGTCCCATGGCACTGTTCGATAGAAGAGCAAAGGAGTTCTTCCCCGGTGTCCTGAACCAATATTTATCTCTCAAGCAACATTAGTAAAAACAGATTATCTGCTTATTATCATATTGATGTTTGTGGGAGCTTGCTGTGCGCAAATTGGCTGCCGTGTTTCCCACATTACCATAAAAGTACTTCATTGGCTGCAAAGCTCTTTGGGACCTCCTGAGGTCACGAAAGGCGCTATATAAATGCAAGTCTTTCTCTCTCTTCCCATTTGCAGTGTTACCAAAGTGTTATGCCTCACTGATAGACCTGGTTACATCTGGTAATGAGAAAATGCCAATCTTCATATTCTTGCCTTTCAATTAACTGAATAAACAGGCTTTAAAGCTGGCATCAAACAGCTAATTTTCTGAGAGTTGATAATGAAACAGTGGGAATCCAGATTAAGAATGAATTGGACTACCATCCATTTGGGTTTGAATCAGGCTGGTTTTTGATTCTTGGATCCAAAAATTTCTAAAATGAAAAGGAGAACATCAAAAGTCTGATCCTTCAAGATACGGAGCCATTAGTTTAATAAGTTTTATTGGCAACAAAAACAAGTTGAAGCTATCATTCTATCCTATAGTTGACCTTCTTCTGCCCCTTGGCTCAGGATCTTAGCTCAGATAATCAAGAAGCAGAATCAGTTTGGGTGGAGCTAACAAACTGCAAGGGATTGAAAACATTGTTGGGAATTATTTATAGGCCCCCAAACAGTTGTGGTAATGTAGGACACAGTATAATCAGGAAATTAGAGGTGCATGTAACAAGGGTCATACAATAATCATGGGGGATTTTAATCTACATATAGACAGGGCACACCAAATTTGTAGTAATAGTGTGGAGGATGAATTCATGGAATGTATACAAGATAGTTTTCTTGATCAGTGTGTTGAGGTACCAACTAGGGAACAGGCTATTTTAGATGTTGTATTGTGCAATGAGAAAGGGTTACATAAGAACATAAGAACATAAGAATTAGGAACAGGAGTAGGCCATCTAGCCCCTCGAGCCTGCTCCGCCATTTAACAAGATCATGGCTGATCTGGCCGTGGACTCAGCTCCACTTACCCGCCCGCTCCCCGTAACCCTTAATTCCCTTATTGGTTAAAAATCTATCTATCTGTGATTTGAATATATTCAATGAGCTAGCCTCAACTGCTTCCTTGGGCAGAGAATTCCACAGATTCACAACCCCCTGGGAGAAGAAATTCTTTCTCAATCTGTTTTAAATTGGCTCCCCCGTATTTTGAGGCTGTGCCCCTAGTTCTTGTCTCCCTGACCAGTGGAAACAACCTCTCTGCCTCTATCTTGTCTATCCCTTTCATTATTTTAAACGTTTCTATAAGATCACCCCTCATCCTTCTGAACTCCAATGAGTAAAGACCCAGTCTACTCAATCTATCATTATAAGGTAACCCCCTCATCTCTGGAATCAGCCTAGTGAATCGTCTCTGCACCCCCTCCAAAGCTAGTATATCCTTCCTTAAGTAAGGTGACCAAAACTGCACTCCAGGTGCGGCCTCACCAATACCCTGTACAGTTGCAGCAGGACCTCCCTGCTTTTGTACTCCATCCCTCTCGCAATGAAGGCCAACATTCCATTCGCCTTCCTGATTACCTGCTGCACCTGCAAACTAACTTTTTGGGATTCATGCACAAGGACCCCCAGGTCCCTCTGCACCGCAGCATGTTGTAATTTCTCCCCATTCAAATAATATTCCCTTTTACTGTTTTTTTTTCCAAGGTGGATGACCTCACATTTTCCGACATTGTATTCCATCTGCCAAACCTTAGCCCATTCGCTTAACCTATCTAAATCTCTTTGCAGCCTCTCTGTGTCCTCTACACAACCCGCTTTCCCACTAATCTTTGTGACATCTGCAAATTTTGTTACATTAAACTCTGTCCCCTCTTCAAGGTCATCCATGTATATTGTAAACAGTTGTGGTCCCAGCACCGATCCCTGTGGCACACCACTAACCACCGATTTCCAACCCGAAAAGGACCCATTTATCCCGACTCTCTGCTTTCTGTTAGCCAGCCAATTCTCGATCCATGCTAATACATTTCCTCTGACTCCGCATACCTTTATCTTCTGCAGTAACCTTTTGTGTGGCACCTTATCGAATGCCTTTTGGAAATCTAAATACACCACATCCATCGGTACACCTCTATCCACCATGCTCGTTATATTCTCAAAGAATTCCAGTAAATTAGTTAAACATGATTTCCCCTTCATGAATCCATGTTGCGTCTGCTTGATTGCACTTTTCCTATCTAGATGTCCCGCTATTTCTTCCTTAATGATAGCTTCAAGCATTTTCCCCACTACAGATGTTAAACTAACCGGCCTATAGTTACCTGCCTTTTGTCTGCCCCCCTTTTTAAACAGAGGCGTTACATTAGCTGCTTTCCAATCTGCTGGTACCTCCCCAGAGTCCAGAGAATTTTGGTACATTATAACGAATGCATCTGATATAACTTCCGCCATCTCTTTTAATACCCTGGGATGCATTTCATCAGGACCAGGGGATTTGTCTACCTTGAGTCCCATTAGCCTATCCAGCACTACCCCCTTAGTGATAGTGATTATCTCAAGGTCCTCCCTTCCCACATTCCCGTGACCAGCAATTTTTGGCATGGTTTTTGTGTCTTCCACTGTGAAGACCGAAGCAAAATAATTGTTTAAGGTCTCAGCCATTTCCACATTTCCCATTATTAAATCCTCCTTCTCATCTTGTAAGGGACCAACATTTACTTTAGTCATTCTTTTCTGTTTTATATATCGGTAAATGCTTTTACTATCTGTTTTTATGTTTTGCGCAAGTTTATTTTCGTAATCTATCTTTCCTTTCTTTATTGCTTTCTTAGTCATTCTTTGCTGTCGTTTAAAATTTTCCCAATCTTCTAGTTTCCCACTAACCTTGGCCACCTTATACGCATTGGTTTTTAATTTGATACTCTCCTTTATTTCCTTGGTTATCCACGGCTGGTTAGCCCTTCTCTTACCGCCCTTGTTTTTCACTGGAATATATTTTTGTTGAGCACTATGAAAGAGCTCCTTCAAAGTCCTCCACTGTTCCTCAATTGTGCCACCGTTTAGTCTGTGTTTCCAGTCTACTTTAGCCAACTCTGCCCTCATCCCACTGTAGTCCCCTTTGTTTAAGCATAGTACGCTCGTTTGAGACACTACTTCCTCACCCTCAATCTGTATTACAAATTCAACCATACTGTGATCACTCATTCCGAGAGGATCTTTTACTAGGAGATCGTTTATTATTCCTGTCTCATTACACAGGACCAGATCTAAGATAGCTTGCTCCCTTGTAGGTTCTGTAACATACTGTTCTAAGAAACAATGCATTCTATGAATTCCTCCTCAAGGCTACCCCGTGCGATTTGATTTGACCAATCAATATGTAGGTTAAAATCCCCCATGATTACTGCTGTTCCTTTTCCACATGCCTCCATTATTCCCTTAATTATTGCCCGCCCCACCGTGAAGTTATTATTTGGGAGCCTTTAAAATATGTCCACCAGTGACTTTTTCCCTTACCATCTCTAATCTCCACCCACAATGATTCAACATTTTGTTCATTAGAGCCAATAACATCTCTCACAACTGCCCTGATATCATCCTTTAGTAACAGAGCTACCCCACCTCCTTTCCCTTCTTGTCTATCTTTCCCAATTGTCAGATACCCCTGTATGTTTAATTCCCAGTCTTGGCCACCCTGCAACCACGTTTCTGTAATGGCCACCAAATCATACCCATTTGTAATGATTTGTGCCGTCAACTCATTTACTTTATTTCGAATGCTGCATGCGTTTAGGTAGAGTGTTTTAATACTAGTTTTTAAACCATGATTTTTAGTTTTGACCCCTCCTGCAGCCCCTTTATATTCATACATATTGTCCCTTCTTATCACCTTGTGGTTTACACTTACCCCAGTGCTACTCTGCTCTGTTGCCTCCTGCCTTTTGCATTCTTTCTTGGGGTCCTGTTCATCTGAGTTCTCACCCACTCTAACTAGCTCAAAGCCCTCTCCTGGGTTCCGAATACTCCTTGCATTGAGGCACCGAGCTTTCATGCTTGCCTTTTTATTGCACTTTGACCCTTTAGAATTTTGCTGTACAGATGCCCTTTTTGTTTTTTGCCTTGGGTTTCTCTGCCCTCCACTTTTACTCATCTCCTTTCTGTCTTTTGCTTTTGTTTCCATTTTGTTTCCCTATGTCTCCCTGCATTGGTTCCCATCCCCCTGCCATATTAGTTTAACTCCTCCCCAACAGCACTAGCAAACACTCCCCCTCGGACATTGATTCCGGTCCTGCCCAGGTGCAGACCGTCCGGTTTGTACTGGTCCCACCTCCCCCAGAACCGGTTCCAATGCCCCAGGAATATGAATCCCTCCCTGCTGCACCACTGCTCAAGCCAAATTAATAACTTTGTAGTAAAGGGGCCTTTAGGGAAGAGTGACCACAATATGATAGAATTTTATACTGAGTTTGAAAGTGATTTAGTTAAATCTAGGGTCTTAAACCTAAACAAAGCACACTACGTATGTAAGAGGGGCGAGTTGGCTAAGGTCGATTGAGAAACTACATTAAAAGGTATGATGTTGACAAGCAATGGCTAGCATTTAAAGAATTAATATATAATTTACAACAAACATATATTCCTTTAAGGCACAAAACCCCCACAAGAAAAGTGGTTCAACTGAGGCTAACAAGAGAAGTTAAAGCTAGTATTAGATCAAAGGAAGGGGCTTTTAATGCTGCCAAAAAGAGCAGTAGGCCTGAGGATTGGGAGGATTTTAGAATTCAACAAAGGAGGACCAAGAAATTGATATAGAAAAGGAAAATAGAATATGAGAGTAAACTAGCGAGAAACATAAAAACAGACTGTAAAAGCTTCTATAGGTATGTAAAAAGGAAAATATTCATGAAGGTAAATGTGGGTCCCCTACAAGCTGAGACAGGAGAAATTATAATGGGGAATAAGGAAATGACAGAGAAATTAAACAGATACTTTGTGTCTGTCTTCAAGAAAGAAGATGTAAAAAAACTTCCAAGAAATAATGGAAAACCAAGGGTCTAGCGAGAATCAAAAACTGAAAGCAATGACTATTAGTAAAAAATAGTACTGGAGAAAATAATGGGACTGAAAGCCAATAAATCCTCTGGACCTGATGGTCTACATCCTAGGGTTTTGAAAGAGGTGGCTATAGAGATAGTGGATGCATTGGTTGTCATTTTCTAAAATTCCATAGATTCTAGAAAGGTTCCTATGGATTGGAAGGTAGCTAATGTGACCTGGCTATTTAAGAAAGGAGGGAGAGAGAAAACGGGAACTACAGACCAGTTTGCCTGACATCAGTAGTAGAGAAAATGCAAGAATTTATAACTAAGGACGTGGTATCAGGGCACTTAGAAAATAATAACAGGATTGGGCAAAGTCAACATGGATTTATGAAAGAGAAATCATGTTTGACAAATCTGTTCGAATTTTTTGAGGTTGTAACTAGCAGAATAGATAAGGGGGGGGGGCCGGTGGATTTTCAGAAGGCATTCGGTAAGGTGCCACACAAGAGGTTATTACACAAAATTAGGGCTCATGGGATTGAGGGTAATATATTAGCATGGATTGGTTAATGAACAGAAAACAGAGAGTAGGAATAAACAGGTCATTTTCAGGTTGGCAGGCTGTAACTAGTGGGGTACAACAAGGATCGGTGCTTGGGCCCCAGCTATTCACAATCTATATCAATGATTTGGATGAGGGGACCAAATGTAATATATCCAAGTTTGCTGATGATACAAAGCTAGGTGGAAATGTAAGTTGTGAGGAGGATGCAAAGAGGCTTCAAGGGAATATAGACCGGCTAAGTGAGTGGACAGGAACATGGCAAATGGTATATAATGTGGATCAATATGAAGTTATCCACTTTGGTAAGAAAAATTGAAAAGCAGAGTAACGTGCTACGATGCCCCTCCCCTTCCATTAAAGAGGAGGGCCACTGTGCACACTGCATGGTCCTATGGTGGCCAGCACTGGGCCACCAGGGGCGTGTGAGACCGGGCCAGCAGCCTGGCAACCAAGACTGAGTGCCGGTTTGCACAATGGCGACCTGGACCACATTAGGGTCATGGTCGGGCCGACCCAAGAGTCAGCCGACCAACAAAAATGGCCGTCCAGGGCACTGCAGGTCTCCCCTTAAACAGCGACCCAGGACCAGATGTTCACCAGCCTCACGGCCGGTGGGGCAATTTCCCCCACGGGGTTTAAAGGGGTTGGCGTGGGGCGGTGAGGGGTCGGTTTGCACGACGATTACATCAACGCTGGTTGCGTGCTGGCCCGGGGGCGCTAACCGCAAACCTCCGGGGCAATTTCCCGGGAGGTAGTAGTGCTCCCCTCACCCAGGCGAAAATGGCTATAAAAGGGACAATTTCAGCCCCTTGGTGTTCAGAGGGATCTGGGTGTCCTTGTACATGAATTACTGAAAGTTAACATGCAGGTACAGCAAGCAATTAAGAAAGCAAGTGGTATGTTGGCCTTTAATAAAAGAAGATTTGAGTATAAGAGTAAAGATGTCTTACTGCAATTATATCATCATCATCATAGGCAGTCCCTCGGAGTTGAGGATGACTTGCTTCCACTCTAAAAGTGAGTTCTCAGGTGACTGAGGAGTCCAATGCGAGACAATGATTGAAGGAAAGGGTGGGTGGGGAGCCAGGTTTGCCGTAAGCTCCTTCCACTGCCTACACTTGGTTTCTGCTTGTTCTCGGCGGTGGGACTCGAGGTGCACAGCGCCCTCCCGGATGCACTTCCTTCATTTTGGATGGTCGTATGCTAGAGATTCCCAGGAGTTGGTGGGGATTTTGCATTTTATCAAGGAGGCTTTGAGGGTGTCCTTGAAGTGTTTCCTCTGTCCATCTTTGACTCGCTTGCCGTGTCGAAGCTCCAAGTAGAGCGCTTGCTTTGGGAGTCTCGTATTGGGCATGCGGATGATGTGGCCTGCCCAATGGAGCTGGTCAAGTGTGGTCAGTGCTTCGATGCTGGGGATGTTGGCCTGATCGAGAACACTGACGTTGGTGCGTCTATCCTCCCAGGGGATTTGCAGGATCTTGCAGAGACAGCATTGATGATACTTCTCCAGTGTTTTGAGGTATCTGCTGTATATGTAATGAGCAGGGTGAATAAGGGGTATTTGGATTTCCAGAAGGCATTCGATAAGGTGCCACATAAAAGGTTACTGCACAAGATAAAAGTTCATGGAGCTGGCAATATATTAGAATGGATAGAGGATTGGCTAACTAACAGAAAACAGAGAGTTGGGATAAATGGGTCTTTTTCCAGTTGGCAAACATTAACTAGTGGGGTGCTGCAGGAATCAATGCTGGGGCCTCAACTATTTACAATCTATATTAATGACTTGGATGAAGGGACCGAGTGTAATGTAGCCAAGTTTGCTGATGATACAAAGATGGGTGGGAAAGCAAATTGTGAGGAGGACACAACAAATCTGCAAAGGGTTATAGACAAGCTAAGTGTGTGGGCAAATATTTGGTAGATGGAGTATAATGTGGTTATCCACTTTGGCAGAAAAAATAGAAAAGCAAATTACTATTTAAATGGAGAAAAATTGCAAAATGCTGCAGTACAGAGGGATCTGGGGGTCCTTGTGCATGAAACAAAAAGTTAGTATGCAGGTACAGCAAGTAATCAGGAGGGCAAATGGAATGTTGGCCTTTATTGCAAGTGGGATAGAGTATAAAAGCAGAGAAGTCCTGCTACAACTGTACAGGGTATTAGTGAGGCTACACCTAGAGTACTGCATACAGTTTTGATCTCCGTATTTAAGGAAGGATATACTTGTTGCATATGAATAAAAGTCTGACTGGATACTGTGAGCTCAAAGTAAAGTGTGACCGTAATCTTTTATTGCAGGCCTCCAGAGTGCCTCTCCAGCCTGTGAGGCCTCCTTAAGTACCTGTGCTCCCAAAGGATTCTGGGATCCCTTGGGACTCCAGGGGATGAGCCCTCTGGTGGCTGTACAAAGTATATAAAAGTTCACATACATAACAACACTCCCCCCGCCCCCCCCGCCCCAAAGTCAACAGTGTAACTATTTACAAGGTGAGTCGATCTGGGGCCTTTCTTTCCCTGGTTGATCTTCTCGGTGCAAATGCTGGTTTTGGTGAATCGTTTGTTAGGCCCTCCACTGGGCTGCTGTGCAGCTGGTCTTGCTGGGCTGCCTGGTGTGTTGGGCCCTGCTGGGCTGCTGTGGATGATGGGTTCTGCTTCGTGGCCAACCATGGTGGCGGTTGCCACTGGTGTGTATGTTGGGGGTTCAAAGAAGGTAGGGTCCAAAGTGGGTTGCTCAGGATTGTCCATGAATCTGAGTTTGATTTGGTCCAAGTGTTTCCAGTGAATGAGTCCATTTGAAATTTGACCTGAAACACCCTGCTCCCCTCTTTGGCCACAATAGTGCTGGGAAGCCACTTGGGACCTTGTCCATAATTCAGTACAAATACAGAACCATTGATTTCAAATTCGCATGACACATTTGCGCTATCATGATATGTACTTTGTAGAAGCCGCCTGCTCTCTACCTGTTCATGTTGATCAGGGTGAACTAACGAGAGCCTTGCCTTAAGTACCCTTTTCATGAGCAGTTCAGCAGGTGGAATCCCAGTGAGCGAGTGGGGTTTCGTGCGGTAGCTAAGCAGAACTCGGGATAGGTGAGTCTGCAGTGAGCCTTCAGTTACCCTCTTCAAGCCCTGCTTGATAGTTTGCACTGCTCTCTCTGCCTGACCATTGGATGCTGCTTTGAACGGGGCAGATGTAACATGTTTGATCCCGTTACGGGTCATGAACTCTTTGAACTCGGCACTAGTAAAACATGGCCCGTTGTCGCTCACGAGGACATCAGGTAGTCCGTGCGTGACAAACATGGCCTGCAGGCTTTCAGTGGTGGCAGCGGACGTGCTTGCCGACATTATCTCACATTCAATCCATTTGAGTACACATCTACAACCACAAGGAACATTTTACCCAAAAACGGGCCTGCATAGTCGACATGGACCCTGGACCACGGTTTGGAGGGCCACAACCATAAACTTAGAGGCGCCTCCCTGGGTGCATTTCTTAACTGCGAGCATGTATTACATCTGTGCACGCAGGACTAAGTCTGCATCGATACCGGGCCACCACACATGGGATCTGGCTATCGCTTTCATCATTACGATGCCTGGGTGGGTACTGTGGAGGTCACTGATGAAAGTGTCTCTGATCTTGGGAACCACTACCCGATTACCCCCACAGAAGGCAGTCTGCCTGTATAGACATTTCATCTTTGCGCCGCTGGTACAGCTTTATCTCTTCCTGCAGTTCCACTGGGACACTGGACCAGCTCCCGTGAAGCACACAATTATTTACTAGGGACAGTAAGGAGTCCTGGCTCGTCCAGGTTCTAATCTGTCAGGCTGTGACGGGTGATTGCTCACTCTTGAATGCTTCCATAACCATGACTAAATCTGCGGGCTGCGCCATTTTCACCCCCGTGGTCGGCAAAGGCAACCTACTGAGAGCATCAGCACAGTTTTCTGTTCCTGGCCTGTGGCGTATGGCGTAGTTGTATGCGGACAATGTGAGCGCCCATCTCTGGATACGGGCCGATGCGTTAGTATTTATCCCTTTACTCTCGGAAACAGGGATATTAGTGGCTTATGTTCCATTTCCAATTCAAATTTTAGCCTAAACAGATATTGATGCATTTTCTTTACCCCATAGACACATGCTAACATTTCTTTTTCAATCATGCTCTAGGCTCTCCCAGCCTTAGACAGACTTCAGGATGCATAAGCAACCAGTTGCAATTTCCCAAATTCATTAGCTTGTTGCAATATGCACCCGACGCCATATGACGACGCATCACATGCTAGTACCAAACGCTTACATGGATCATACAACACAAGCAATTTGTTTGAGCATAACAATTTTCTAGCTTTTACAAAGGCATTTTCTTGGCTTTTGCCCCATACCCATTCATCTCCTTTATGCAGTGGTTCTAACAGTGTGCTGAGATCCGGTGAGAAGTTACCAAAGTAGTTCAAGAATCCTAGAAATGACTGCAGCTCTGTCACATTCTGTGGCCTCAGTGCATTCTTGATTGCCTCCGTCTTCGAATTAGTGGGCCTGATGCCGTCCGCGTGATTCTTCTCCCCAGGAACTCCATTTCAGGCGCCAGGAAAACGCATTTTGAGCATTTCAACCTGAGCCCCACGCAGTTGAGTCGACGAAGAACTTCCTCCAGTTTCTGCAGATGCTCGACTGTGTCCCAACCTGTAACCAAGATGTCGTCCTGGAAGACCACCGTGCGCGGGACCGACTTCAGTAAGCTTTCCATGTTTCTCTGGAATATTGCCGTGGCTGATCGAATTCCAAATGGGCATCTGTTATAAATGAAGAGACCTTTGTGCGTGTTGATGCAGGTGAGGCCCTTCAATGATTCCTCTAGCTCCTGCGTCACAGGAGACCTTTACAGTAGCACTGGCGATTACGGGAATCAGTTCCTTTGTATAAGTTCTCAGTTTTGTGCGAATGGTAATCAAGACTGGCCTTGAGGCCTTGCTGCACCACAATTTTTCGAAAGTCTTTTTGCTCATGATGGACTGGCTCGTGCCCGTGTCCAGCTCCATTGACACCGGGAGTCCATTTAATTCAACCTTCAGCATTATCGGGGGATACTTTGTGGTAAATGTGTGCACCCCATATACCTCTGCCTCCTTGGTCTGAGGCTCTGGTTCGTCATGATCCGCCGTGGATCTGTCCTCCTCTGCAACACGGTGCAGGATTAACAGGGTTTGCAGCTTGCCTGCACATACATTGGAGGTGTCCCATTGTTCCACATTACCCTTTGAAGCGGCATGAATGGAAATGATGATCACCCCTGCAGCGCCAACAAGGTGTTAATGGCCTTGTATTCATCACCCTTGATGGTGGACTCTGGGACATCTGCGGACGTGCAGCTACAGGGGCCTGCCCTGTACGTTGCGATTTGAAAACAACATCACTTTGTTCACAGAACTTGTAGCAGCATTCGTGTGCTGAGAGATTTGCTTAGTATTGTCACTGGTGGCAATGAACGCCTGGGCTATCTCTATGGCCTTACTCAAGGTTGGGGTCTCGACAGTCAAAAGTTTGCGAAGTATCACTTCATGGCCAATGCCAAGTACAAAAAATCTCTGAGCATGTGCTCCAAATATCCTTCAAATTCGCAATGTCCTGCAAGGCGTCTTAGCTCGGCGACATAACTCGCCACTTCCTGGCCTTCAGACCTTTTGTAGGTGTAGAACCAGTACCTCGCCATCAGAACGCTTTCCTTCGGGTTCAGCTGCTCCCAGACCTGTGTGCACAAATCATCGTACGGTTTTTCTGTGGGTTTCGCTGGAGCAAGCAGATTTTTCATGAGGCCATACGTTGGTGCCCCGCAGACGGTGATGAAAATCGCCCTTCATTTGGCAGCATTCGCTTCTCCTTCCAGCTCGTTGGCCACGAAGTATTGGTGAAGTCACTCCATGAAGGTTTCCCAATCATTTCCCTCCGAAAATTTCTCCAGGATGCCCACTGTTCTCTGAATCATTCGGTTCGTCATCTGTATCTCGTCGCCAGTTGCTACATATGAATAAAGAGTCTGACTGGATACTGTGAGCTCAAAGTAAAGTGTGCCCGTAGTCTTTTATTGCAGGTCTCCAGAGTGCCTCTCCAGCCTGTGAGGACTCCTTAAGCCTGTGCTCCCAAAGGATTGTGGGATCCCTTGGGACTCCAGGGGATGAGCCCTCTGGTGGCTGTACAAGGTATATACAAGTTTACATACATAACAATACTTGCATTGGAGGCAGTTCAGAGAAGGTTCACTATGTTGATTCCAGAGATGAGGGGGTTAACTTATTGAAGATAGGTTGGGCCTATACTCATTGGAGTTCAGAAGAATGAGAGATGATCTTATCGAAACATATAAGACAATGGGGGATCTCGACAAGGTGGATGCAGAGAGGATAGTTCCACTCATAGGGGAAACTTAAACTAGGGGGCATAGTCTCAGAATAAGGGGCCGCCCATTTGAAACTGAGATGAGGAGGAATTTCTTCTCTCAGAGGGTTGTAAATCTGTGGAATTCTGTGCCCCAGAGAACTGTGGAGGCTGGGTCATTGAATATATTTAAAGCAGATTTTTGAGCGATAAGGGAATAAAGGGTTATGGGGAGCGGGCAGGGAAGTGGAGCTGAATCCATGATCAGATCAGCCATGATCTTATTAAAAGGCGGAGCAGGCTCGAGGGATCAAATGGCCTACTCCTGCTCCTATTTCTTATGTTCTTATATTCTTATGTATATGGTCCACGTCTGAGTCATATAGGAGGGCAGGTATCACTACAGCCCTGTAGACCATGAGTTTGGTGCCGGATTTGAGGTCCCGGTCTTTAAACACTCTCTTCCTCAGGCGACTGAAGGTTGCGCTGGCGCACTGAAGGCGGTGTTGGATCTCGTTGTCAATGTCTGATCTTGCTGACAGTAGGTTCCCGAGGTATGGAAAGTGGTCCATGTTGTTGAAGGCCTCATCATTGTTATATAGGGCCCTGGTGAGACCACATCTAGAGTACTGTGTACAGTTTTGGTCTCCTTACTTAAGGAATTATATACTTGCCATAGAGGGAGTGCAACAAAGGTTCACTAGACTGATTCCTGGGATGTGGGGGATTGTCCTATGAGTAGACTAGGCCTATATTCTCTAGAGTTTAGAAGAATGAGAGGTGATCTCATTGAAACATACACAATTCTTGTAGGGTAGATGCAGGGAGGATGTTTCCCCTGGTTGGGGGTCTAGAACCAGGGGTCACTGTCTCAGAATAAGGGGTTGGCCATTTAGGACTGAGATCTTATGTTCATATGTTCTTGGAAGTTGTTGGATTTGGAAAAAGACGGAAACCAAATAAAAAGTAAAGAACATATGAAATAGGAGCAGGAGTAGGTAATTCGACCCCTCGATCCTGCTGCACCATTCAATAAGGTCATGGCTGATCTTCGACCACAACTCCACCTTCCCACCGATCCCCATATCCCTTGATTCCCCTATAGTCCAAAAATGTATCAATCTCTGTCTTGAATATAAGAACATAAGAAATAGGAGCAGGAGTAGGCCATACGGCCCCTTGAGCCTGCTCCGCTATTCAATAAGATCACGGCTGATCTGATCATGGACTCAGGTCCACTTTCCTGCCCACTCCCCATAACCCCTTATCCCCTTATCGTTTAAGAAACTGTCTATTTCTATCTTAAATTTATTCAATGTCCCAGCTTCCACAGTTCTCTGAGGTAGTGAATTCCACAGATTTACAACCCTCTCAGAGAAGAAATTCCTCCTCATCTCTGTTTTAAATGGGCAGCTCCTTATTCTAAGATTATGCCCTCTAGTTCTAGTCTCCCCCATCAGTGGAAACATCCTCGCTGCATCAACCTTGTCAAGCCCCCTCATAATCTTATAAGATCACCTCTCATTCTTCTGAATTCCAATGAGTAGAGGCCCAACCTACTCAACCTTTCCTCATAAGTCAACCCCCTCATCTCCGGAATCAACCTAGTGAACCTTCTCTGAACTGCTCCAAAGCAAGTATATCCTTTCGTAAATATGGAAACCAAAACTGCATGCAGTATTCCAGGTGTGGCCTCACCAATACCCTGTATAGCTGTAGCAAGACTTCCCTGCTTTTATACTCCATCCCCTTTGCAATAAAGGCCAAGATACCATTGGCCTTCCTGATCACTTGCTGTCCCTGCATACTATCCTTTTGTGTTTCATGCACAAGTACCCCCAGGTCCCGCTGTACTGCGGCACTTTGCAATCTTTCTCCATTTAAATAATAACTTGCTCTTTGATTTTTTCTGTCAAAGTGCATGACCTCACACTTTCCAATATACTCAACTGCTGAGCATCCACAGCCCTCTGGAGTTGATAATTCCAAAGATTCACAACCCTTTGAGTGAAGAAATTTCTCCTAATCTCACTCCTAAATGGCCAACCCATTAATCTGTCTATGACCCCTGTGCTCTGCGCATTACTTTAACACATTCATTAACCCAATTACTTTGAGTAAGTTTACAACACATGAGATAGTACACAGAATTGACTGAAATGCCCTGATATGTTTATTACCAGTACCATTGAGAGCAATTTTCACCCCAAAAGGGAGATTTATTATTATTATAACAGAAGAAAGACATTTATATAGCGTCTTTCACAATCTCAGGGCTTACCAAAGCACTTTGCAGCCAATGAAATACTTTTTGACGTGTAATCACTGTTGTAATGTGGGAAACGCAGCAGCCAATTTGCGCATGTCACGCTCCCACAAACAGCAATGTGATAATGCGCAGATAATCTTGTTTTAGTGATGTTGGTTGAGGGATAAATCTTGGCCCCAGGATGTCAATATTATCAGGAGCACCGATATTAGTGTTTGTTACAGCATCAAATACTGGGCAGGTGAAAAACGACAAAACTGGCCAGCCTCAGGAGTTTAAAGACATTTCTGCAGCAGAATCAAATTAAAAACAAGATTACTGTAAACATTGGGTGGAAAATTCCATTAACAGCACCATTAGGTTCGCTACCTGCTGCCAATTTACAAAGCCCCTTTGGGGGCGATGGGTTTGCAAGCAAGAAAATAATAAGTGATGGTACAATTTGCTGAGATCAGCAAAGCTGCCGTTGCTGAGTGTTGAGGAAGCAGCTGTGCTTGTTACGGTGAAAAGTCCAATGTATTTATGTGGCTGGCAGTTGGGACGGCCAACTCCCCAGCTCAATGCACCTCCCAATAACCTGGGGAGATTACAATAATATATGACTGCAGATACGCCAAAAAATAAACAAGGAAAATATGATCACGCAAGCAACCAAAGTCCTTCGCAAACATCAAAAGGCAGCACACCTGGCCAGCAAGGATTGCTGAGACATGACCAGCCACCTATAGGGAGATCACCGGGGAACATCAGAAAATGCAGAGTCCGTGCAATAAGCAAGGTTGGAGGGACAAACTGGGTAACTAGATGTTATATATGCAGACTATAGATACACTCTCTGTGTAGTCACTGTATAGTTGCATAAGATGGAGACTTGTTACCTGATGTACTATCAATAAGGTTTACACTGTGTATATACTATGCTGGCACCACTAGAGGGTGCAACTGGTGGAGACCGGGGTTTCCTGCCCCTGTGGCAGAGGCTGTCCACCAGAGGGCACTGGGGTGGGAGACCTGAGGGTCACCTGCATAGGTGTGCAGGGCCCAGTATAAAAGGCTGCCCACCATGCTTGTGCCTCACTCTGGAGTTACGAGGTCACTACAGTTTGAGTACAACACATTGCCTCGTGGAGTCATTCCTAAGTACATTATAGACATAACACTATAGACCAATCATAGAAACATAGAAAATAGGTGCAGGAGTAGGCCATTCGGCCCTTCGAGCCTGCACCGCCATTCAATGAGTTCATGGCTGAACATGCAACTTCAGTACCCCATTCCTGCTTTCTCGCCATACCCCTTGATCCCCCTAGTAGTAAGGACTACATCTAACTCCTTTTTGAATATATTTAGTGAATTGGCCTCAACTACTTTCTGTGGTAGAGAATTCCACAGGTTCACCACTTTCTGGGTGAAGAAGTTTCTCCTCATCTCGGTCCTAAATGGCTTACCCCTTATCCTTAGACTGTGACCCCTGGTTCTGGACTTCCCCAACATTGGGAACATTCTTCCTGCATCTAACCTGTCTAAACCCATCAGAATTTTAAACGTTTCTTTGAGATCCCCTCTCATTCTTCTGAACTCCAGTGAATACAAGCCCAGTTGATCCAGTCTTTCTTGATATGTCAGTCCCGCCATCCCGGGAATCAGTCTGGTGAACCTTCGCTGCACTCCCTCAATAGCAAGAATGTCCTTCCTCAAGTTAGGAGACCAAAACTGTACACAATACTCCAGGTGTGGCCTCACCAAGGCCCTGTCCAACTGTAGCAACACCTCCCTGCCCCTGTACTCAAATCCCCTCGCTATGAAGGCCAACATGCCATTTGCTTTCTTAACCGCCTGCTGTACCTGCATGCCAACCTTCAATGACTGATGTACCATGACACCCAGGTCTCGTTGCACCTCCCCTTTTCCTAATCTGTCACCATTCAGATAATAGTCTGTCTCTCTGTTTTTACCACTAAAGTGGATAACCTCACATTTATCCACATTATACTTCATCTGCCATGCATTTGCCCACTCACCTAACCTATCCAAGTCACTCTGCAGCCTCATAGCATCCTCCTCGCAGCTCACACTGCCACCCAACTTAGTGTCATCCGCAAATTTAGAGATACTACATCATTAATCATTAATGTACAATGTAAACAGCTGGGGCCCCAGCACAGAACCTTGCGGTACCCCACTAGTCACTGCCTGCCATTCTGAAAAGTACCCATTTACTCCTACTCTTTGCTTCCTGTCTGACAACCAGTTCTCAATCCACATCAGCACACTACCCCCAATCCCATGTGCTTTAACTTTGCACATTAATCTCTTGTGTGGGACCTTGTTGAAAGCCTTCTGAAAGTCCAAATACACCACATCAACTGGTTCTCCCTTGTCCACTCTACTGGAAACATCCTCAAAAAATTCCAGAAGATTTGTCAAGCATGATTTCCCTTTCACAAATCCATGCTGACTTGGACCTATCATGTCATCTCTTTCCAAATACGCTGCTATGACATCCTTAATAATTGATTCCATCATTTTACCCATTACTGATATCAGGCTGACCGGTCTATAATTCCCTGTTTTCGCTCTCCCTCCTTTTTTAAAAAGTGGGGTTACATTGGCTACCCTCCACTCCATAGGAACTGATCCAGAGTCTATGGAATGTTGGAAAACAATTGTCAATGCATCCGCTATTTCCAAGGCCAACTCCTTAAGTACTCTGGGATGCAGTCCATCAGGCCCTGGGGATTTATCGGCCTTCAATCCCATCAATTTCCCCAACACAATTTCCCGACTAATAAGGATTTCCCTCAGTTCCTCCTTCTTACTCGACCCTCTGACCCCTTTTATATCCGGAAGGTTGTTTGTGTCCTCCTTAGTGAATACCGAACCAAAGTACTTGTTCAATTGGTCTGCCATTTCTTTGTTCCCCGTTATGACTTCCCCTGATTCTGACTGCAGGGGACCTACGTTTGTCTTTACTAACCTTTTTCCCTTTACATATCTATAGAAGCTTTTGCAGTCTGTCTTAATGTTCCCTGCGAGCTTCCTCTCGTACTCTATTTTCCCTGCCTTAATCAAACCCTTTGTCCTCCTCTGCTGAGTTCTAAATTTCTCCCAGTCCCCAGGTTCACTGCTATTTCTGGCCAATTTGTATGCCACTTCCTTGGCTTTAATACTATCCCTGATTTCCCTTGATAGCCACGGTTGAGTCACCTTCCCTTTTTTATTTTATGCCGGACAGGGATGTACAATTGTTGTCGTTCATCCATGCGGTCTCTAAATGTCTGCCATTGCCCATCCACAGTCAACCCCTTAAGTATCATTCGCCAATCTATCCTAGCCAATTCACACCTCATACCTTCAAAGTTACCTTTCTTTAAGTTCTGGACCATGGTCTCTGAATTAACTGTTTCATTCTCCATCCTAATGCAGAATTCCACCATATTATGGTCACTCTTTCCCAAGGGGCCTCGCACAACGAGATTGCTAATTAATCCTCTCTCATTACACAACACCCAGTCTAAGATGGCCTCCCCCCTAGTTGGTTCCTCAACTTATTGGTCTAGAAAACCATCCCTTATGCACTCCAGGAAATCCTCCTCCACCGTATTGCTTCCAGTTTGGTTAGCCCAATCTATATGCATATTAAAGTCACCCAACAAAGTCAGTCAACATTGGCTGTGCTTAAGTTCCTAGAGGCCGTATGTTGGAATAAGATTAACTCTCACTTCGATAGATATGGGTTCATTGGCATAAATGTGTAAAAGAAAAGCCCACCAACCTGTCCCCGCCACACAGCACTGCCCCCCAGTCATCAAGACCCATGGCACGACCCTGGACAACATGGACCACTTTCCATACCTCGGGAGCCTCTTATCAACAAGAGTAGACATTGAAAACGAGATTCAACATCGCCTCCAGTGCGCCAGTGCAGCCTTTGGCCGCCTGAGGAAAAGAGTGTTCGAAGACCAGGCCCTCAAATCTGCCACCAAGCTCATGGTCTACAAGGCAGTAGTAATTCCTGCCCTCCTGTATAGCTCAGAGACATGGACCATATACAGTAGGCACCTCAAGTCGCTGGAGAAATACCACCAACGATGTCTCCGCAAGATCCTGCTAAGAATGGGAGCTAAGTGGACAGCTCTTTCAGAGAGCTGGCTCGGGCATGGTGGGTTGAATGGCCTCTTTCTGTGCTGTATGTTTCTATTGTTCTGAAATTCTATGGGGTTTCTCCTAGTCCATTGTCATAACTTTGTCAGGAGACCAGCACAACTTTCCTCTGGAATAGCGTAAGCAGCTGAAATGGCCGCTTACCCCTTGTTCCTGGAGTTATGGCAGGAGACCAGAAGATCCCTCGTGGAATTTCAGGACCTATGGTTCTATGAGCTGAGAATATTAGAACATAAGAAATAGCAGCAGGAGTAGGCCCTACTCAAGCCTACTCCGCCATTCAATGAGATCATGGTTGATCTTTCACCTCAACTCCACTTTCCCACCCTGTATCCATATCCCTTGATTCCCTTAGTGTCGAAAAATCTATCGATCTATTTAAATGAAGGTGGGATGTTACCCCTTCAATTATCCCCCTCCCCCACCCATCTTCTGAAGGTAGTGGACTTTTTGAGGTATGGTTCCACAGGTACCGGCACTCTTGAGTACTTCATTCCAGTAGCCATTGTTAATGTGTGAACCCAGAAGATTGTCAGTGAGCAATTGGACCATGATAGGTATCACAGATGAACCAGATCCTGTCCATATCCAATGTTCATGGACACATGTTTTTTACAGCCCGAGTTCCCTGGCTGATTTTTCATTTGGCTAGCTCAGGGGTGCTGAGGCCAACTGTAACACATCAATTGTTGGCGCAGGCATGGAACAGAACCCAAGGCCTTTTGTATGGCTTAGTGCCGCACCAGGCAGTTCCTTACTCATCAGCCCATAAAAGGAAAGAAAAAGAAAGACTTGCATTTATATAGTGCGGGAGAGGAAAGAATGTCTAGCCCTTTACATCGAGTTACATTGAATATCCAGCCCCTTACATCGAGTTACATTCAATGTCCAGCCCCTTACATCGAGTTACATTGAATGAACAGCACTAAAACAGGCCATTCGGCCCATCTTGTCCATGTCGGTGTTTATGCTCCACACAAGCCTCCTCCCACCCCTCTTCATCTCATCCTATCAACATAGCCTTCTATTCCTTTCTCCCTCATGTGTTTATCTAGCCTCCCCTTAAATGCATCGATACTATTCGCCCCAACCACTCCCTGTGGTAGCGAGTTCCACAGTCTCACCACTCTCTGGGTTAGTTTCTCCTGAATTCCCTGTTGGATTTATTACTGACTATCGTATATTTGTGGCCTCTAGTTTTGGATTAACCGTGTCCCATCATAAATGATCATTGGCATGAGATAAGCGAGCTATCGGTGCTGCTACTCACTATTTATGGAGACTGAGCAACCTTTGGAACCAGATAATGTCAGCATGTTTGAGATTGCTGACTATACCTCAAGGGGAGAACACGACTGTCAACAGACTGGTGTTCTTTTTAACACTGTGAGTTTTCAGAACCGTAAGTGCTTATTAGTGATTTAATGAGAAAAGGGTTCATTGTGCACGCCTGAGAGTGAAAACACAAATTTAAAATACCCAGGCCACCAGATTTTAATCTAATTTTGTCTGCAAATTGTGAGACAAAACTAAGGACCATAACTATAAGATAGTCACTAATAAATCCAATAGTCAATTCAGGAGAAACTTCTTGACCCAGAAAGTGGTGAGAATGTGGAACTCGCTGCCACAGGGAGTGGTTGAGGTGAATCGCAGGGATGCATTTAAGGACAAGCTGGATAAACACACAAGGAACAAAAGAATAGAGTACTATGCTGATGGGGTGAGATGGAGAGGGGTGGGAAGAGGCTGATGTGGAGCATAAACACCGACATGGACCTGTTAGGCCGAATGGCCTGTTTCTGTGCTGTAGATTCTACATATCAGGCTTCAGTGATGCTGTGGTGGGCAATTGTCAGTGTTTGGGAAGGGGTACATTGCTGGGGTAGAGTAGAGGGAGCTTTACTCTGCATCAGACCGTCCTGGACCTGACCTGAAAGGGTTTGATGCCGATACAGAAATGGGAGTTTTAACTCTCCCCGCTCGGTGGTGCAGGAGAGGGAGACCAGTTCCAATGCACCGTTTGCTGCAGGTTATCGCCGGAGGTTTGGTGAAGGATTGTTTTGTGGGGGGGCGGGGGCATGTAATAAAACAGGACTTGAGACTCTGCCCAGTGCCAAACCTGTTCCTGCCATGACACGAACACACAAAACTGGCGGGCAGGGAAAGACCAGCTGGTCCATCAAGTCCACACTCGTGATGGCCGGAGCATTGAGACTAAACACTTTAGCCCCACCCTTCCAGGGCCAATAAGGGAAAATATACCCGGGAAAATTCCTCCCCAACCCCATCAGGTGATCAAAACCAGCCCAGGAGATCACATGGACAAATATGACAATCACTTCATCAATGACAAATGAGATATTTCACCTTATGTTAGGGTAGGGTGTGAGCTCTTTATGCTGTAGGACCATGCACCATGTATCTAACCATTGAGCCTTGGGCCGATATATACATGTTAAATCTATGTTGCCATTAACTTGCATATATCAGGGGAGTGGGATTAATTGGATAGCTCTACCAAAGAACTGGCACAGGCACGATGGGCCGATTGGCCTCTTTCTGTGCTGTATCACTGTACCATTCTGTGATCACAGGCTGCCGTTACTAACACATCTCTGTGTTCTGATTTAGGATATATCCCCCAACGTGGCGTCAGCTCTTTCCAAACCTCGATCTTCATGAAATTCAAACGGGCCAGTGAGAAATACCAGCTCAATGAGGACAGAGTTACTTGGGCACTGAGTACTCTGCAACGGCTTCTCTTCCCCTCACCCCCCCATCGTTACCTTCTCCCTCCCCCCCATCGTTACCTTCTCCCCCCCCATCGTTACCTTTCCCCCCCCCCACATTGTTACCTTCTCCCCCCCCCATCGTTACCTTCTCCCCCCCATCGTTACCTTCTCTCCCCCCCATCGTTACCTTCTCCCCCCCCCATCGTTACCTTCTCCCCCCCATCGTTACCTTTCCCCCCCCCCCACATTGTTACCTTCTCCCTCCCCCACATTGTTACCTTCTCCCCCCCCATCGTTACCTTCTCTCCCCCCCCCATCGTTACCTTCTCTCCCCCCCATCGTTACCTTCTCCCCCCCAATCATTACCTTCTCTCCCCCCCCCCATCGTTACCTTCTACCCCCCCATCGTTACCTTCTCCACCCCTCCCCATCGTTACCTTCTCCCCCCCCCATTGTTACCTTCTCTCCCCCCCATCGTTACCTTCTCCCCCCCCATCGTTACCTTCTCCCCCCCCCATCGTTACCTTCTCCCCCCCCATCATTACCTTCTCTCCTCCCCCCCATCGTTACCTTCTCCCCCCCCATCGTTAACTTCTCTCCCCCCCCATTGTTACCTTCTCTCCCCGCCCCCCATCGTTACCTTCTCCCCCCCCATCGTTACCATCTCTCCCCCCCCATCGTTACCTTCTCCACCCCTCCCCATCGTTACCTTCTGCCCCCCCCATCATTACCTTCTCTCCCCCTCCCCATCGTTACCTTCTCTCCCCCCCATCGTTACCTTCTCCCCCCCCCCATCGTTACCTTCTCCCCCCCATCGTTACTTTCTCTCACCCCCCCATCATTAACTTCTCTCCCCCCCCCCATCGTTACCTTCTCCCCCCCCCCATCGTTACCTTCTCCACCCCTCCCCATCGTTACCTTCTCCCCCCCCCCCACCATCGTTACCTTCTCTCCCCCCCCATCGTTACCTTCTCCCCCCCAATCATTACCTTCTCTCCCCCCCCATCGTTACCTTCTCCCCCCCCCATCGTTACCTTCTCCACCCCTCCCCATTGTTACCTTCTCCCTCCCCCATCGTTACCTTCTCCTCCCCCATTGTTACCTTCTCTCCCCCCCCCATCGTTACCTTCTCCCCCCCCATCGTTACCTTCTCTCCTCTCCCCCATCGTTACCTTCTCCCCCCATCCATCGTTACCTTCTCCCCCACCATCGTTAACTTCTCCCTCCCCCCATTGTTACCTTCTCCCTCCCCCCATCGTTACCTTCTCTCCCCCCGCCATCGTTGGCTTCTCTCCCCCCCATCGTTACCTTGTCCCCCCCCCCCATCGTTACCTTCTCCCCCCATCATTACCTTCTCTCCCCCACCATCATTACCTTCTCCCCCCCCATCGTTACCTTCTCCCCCCCCATCGTTACCTTCTCCCCCCCCATCGTTACCTTCTCTCCCCCCCATCGTTACCTTCTCTCCCCCCCCATCGTTATCTTCTCCACCCCTCCCCATTATTACCTTCTCTCCCCCCACCATCGTTACCTTCTCTCCCCCCCCATCGTTACCTTCTCCCTCCCCCCCATCATTACTTTCTCTCCCCCCGCCATCGTTACCTTCTCTCCCCCCCCATCGTTATCTTCTACCCCCCCCATCGACACCTTCTGCCCCCCCCCATCGTTACCTTCTCTCCCCCCCATCATTACCTTCTCCCCCCCCCATCGTTACCTTCTCCCCCCCCATCGTTACCTTCGCTCCCCTCCATCGTTACCTTCTCCCCCCCATCGTTACCTTCTCCCCCCCCATCGTTACCTTCTCCCCCCCCCATCGTTACCTTCTCTCCCCCCCATCGTTACCTTCTGCCCCCCCCCCATCGTTACCTTCTCCCTCCCCCATCGTTACCTTCTCTCCCCCCCATCATTACCTTCTCCCCCCCCATCGTTACCTTCTCCCCCCCCATCGTTACCTTCTCCCCCCCATCGTTACCTTCTCCCCCCCCATCGCTACCTTCTCTCCCTCCCATCGTTACCTTCTCTCCCCCCCATCGTTACCTTCTCCCCCCCCCATCGTTACCTTCTCCCCCCCCCATCGTTACCTTTTCTCCCCCCCCATCGTTACCTTCTCCCCCCCATCGTTACCTTCTCCCCCCCCCATCGTTACCTTCTCCCCCCCATCGTTACCTTCTCCCCCCCCATCGTTACCTTTTCTCCCCACCCATCGTTACCTTCTCCCCCCCATCGTTACCTTCTCTCCCCCCCATCGTTACCTTCTGCCCCCCCCCATCGTTACCTTCTCCCCCCCCATCGTTACCTTCTCCCCCCCCATCGCTACCTTCTCTCCCTCCCATCGTTACCTTCTCTCCCCCCCATCGTTACCTTCTCCCCCCCCCATCGTTACCTTCTCCCCCCCCCATCGTTACCTTCTGCCCCCCCCCATCGTTACCTTCTCCCCCCCATCGTTACCTTCTCCCCCCCCATCGCTACCTTCTCTCCCTCCCATCGTTACCTTCTCTCCCCCCCATCGTTACCTTCTCCCCCCCCCATCGTTACCTTCTCCCCCCCCCCATCGTTACCTTCTCCCCCCCATCGTTACCTTCTCCCCCCATCGTTACCTTCTCCCCCCCCCATCGTTACCTTCTCCCCCCCCCATCGTTACCTTCTCCCCCCCATCGTTACCTTCTCCCCCCCCCATCGTTACCTTTTCTCCCCCCCCATCGTTACCTTCTCCCCCCCCATCGTTACCTTTTCTCCCCACCCATCGTTACCTTCTCCCCCCCATCGTTACCTTCTCCCCCCCATCGTTACCTTCTCCCCCCATCGTTACCTTCTCCCCCCCCATCGTTACCTTCTCCCCCCCCATCGTTACCATCTCTCCCCCCCCCATCGTTACCTTCTCCACCCCTCCCCATCGTTACCTTCTGCCCCCCCCATCATTACCTTCTCCTCCCCCCCCCCATCGTTACCTTTTCTCCCACCCCATCATTACCTTCTTCCTCCCCCCATCGTTACCTTCTCTCCCCCCCATCGTTACCTTCTCTCCCCCCCCCATCGTTACCTTCTCCCCCCCCCATCGTTACCTTCTCCCCCCCATCGTTACCTTCTCCCCCCCATCGTTACCTTCTCCCCCCCCATCGTTACCTTCTCCACCCCTCCCCATCGTTACCTTCTGCCCCCCCCCATCATTACCTTCTCCTCCCCCCCCCATCGTTACCTTCTCTCCCCCCCATCGTTACCTTCTCCACCCCTCCCCATCGTTACCTTCTGCCCCCCCATCATTACCTTCTCCTCCCCCCCCATCGTTACCTTCTGCCCCCCCCCCATCATTACCTTCTCCTCCCCCCCCATCGTTACCTTCTCTCCCCCCCATCGTTACCTTCTGCCCCCCCCATCATTATCTTCTCCCCCCCCCCATCGTTACCTTTTCTCCCCCCCATCATTACCTTCTTCCCCCCCCCATCGTTACCTTCTCTCACCCCCATCGTTACCTTCTCTCCCCCCCCCATCGTTACCTTCTCTTCCCCCCCATCGTCACCTTCTCTTCCCCCCCATCGTCACCTTCTCCCCCCCCATCGTTAGCTTCTCTCCCCCCCCCATCGTTACCTTCTCCCTCCCATCCATTGTTACCTTCTCCCCCCCCCCCATCGTTACCTTCTCCCCCCCCCCATCGTTACCTTCTCCCCTCCCATTGTTACCTTCTCCCCCCCCATCGTTACCTTCTCTCCCCCCCCCATCGTTACCTTCTCCCCCCCATCGTTACTTTCTCTCACCCCCCCATCATTAACTTCTCTCCCCCCCCCCATCGTTACCTTCTCCCCCCCCCATCGTTACCTTCTCCACCCCTCCCCATCGTTACCTTCTCCCCCCCCCCACCATCGTTACCTTCTCTCCCCCCCCCATCATTACCTTCTCCCCCCCAATCATTATCTTCTCTCCCCCCCCATCGTTACCTTCTCTCCCCCCCCCATCATTACCTTCTCCCCCCCAATCATTACCTTCTCCCCCCCCCATCGTTACCTTCTCCACCCCCCCCCATCGTTACCTTCTTCCCCCCCCCATCGTTACCTTCTCCACCCCTCCCCATCGTTACCTTCTCCCTCCCCCATTGTTACCTTCTCTCCCCCCCATCGTTACCTTCTCCTCCCCCATCGTTACCTTCTCTCCTCTCCCCCATCGTTACCTTCTCCCCCCCCATCGTTACCTTCTCCCCCCCCCATCGTTAACTTCTCCCTCCCCCCATTGTTACCTTCTCCCTCCCCCCATCGTTACCTTCTCTCGCCCCGCCATCGTTAGCTTCTCTCCCCCCCATCGTTACCTTCTCCCCCCCCCTATCGTTACATTCTCCCCCCCCCCATCATTACCTTCTCTCCCCCACCATCATTACCTTCTCCCCCCCCATCGTTACCTTCTCCCCCCCCCCATCGTTACCTTCTCCCCCCCCATCATTACCTTCTCTCCCCCCCATCGTTACCTTCTCTCCCCCCCATCGTTACCTTCTCTCCCCCCCCATCGTTATCTTCTCCACCCCTCCCCATCATTACCTTCTCTCCCCCCACCATCGTTACCTTCTCTCCCCCCCCATCGTTACCTTCTCCCTCCCCCCCATCATTACCTTCTCTCCCCCCGCCATCGTTACCTTCTCCCTCCCCCCCATCATTACCTTCTCTCCCCCCCCATCGTTACCTTCTCTCCCCCCCATCGTTACCTTCTCCCCCCCATCGTTACCTTCTCCCCCCCCCATCGTTACCTTCTCCCCCCCCATCGTTACCTTCTCCCCCTCCCATCGTTACCTTCTCCCCCCCCATCGTTACCTTCTCCCCTCCCATCGTTACCTTCTCCCCCCCCCATCGTTACCTTCTCTCCCCCCCCCATCGTTACCTTCTCCCTCCCCTCCATTGTTACCTTCTCCCCCCCCATCGTTACCTTCTCCCCCCCATTATTACCTTCTCCCCCCCCCATCGTTACCTTCTCCCCCCCATTATTACCTTCTCCCCCTCCCATCGTTACCTTCTCCCCCCCCCATCGTTACCTTCTCTCCCCCCCCCATCGTTACCTTCTCCCCCCCCCATCGTTACCTTCTCTCCCCCCCCCATCGTTACCTTCTCCCCCCCCATCGTTACCTTCTCCCCCCCATCGTTACCTACTCCCCCCCCATCGTTACCTTCTCTCCCCCCCATCGTTACCTTCTCTACCCTCCCGCAGCGTTAACTTCTCCCCCTCCCCATCGTTACCTTCTCTCCCCACCCATCGTTACCTTCTCGCCCCCCCCCATCGTTACCTTCTTCCCCTCCCCATTGTTACCTTCTCCCCCCCTCTCGTTACCTTCTCTCCCCCCCATCGTTACCTTCTCCCCCCCCATTGTTACCTTCTCCCCACCCCATCGTTACCTTCTTCCCCCCCACCATCGTTACCTTCTCTCCCCCCACCCCCCCCCCCCCCCCGCATCTGGTGTCTCCCAAGGATCTATCCTTGGTCCCCTCCTATTTCTCATCTACATTGGTGACATCATCCGGAAACACTGCGACAATTTCCACATGTACGCCGACGATACCCAGCTCTACCTCACCAATATTTCTCTCGACCTCTCCTCGGTCTCTAAATTGTCAGATTGCAGGTTCTGGATGAGCAGAAATGTTCTCCAATTGAATATTGGGAAGACTGAAGCCATTGTTATCGGTCCCCGCCACAAACTGCGGTCCCAGACACTGACTCCATCCCTCTCCCCAATTTCCGTTTGAGGCTGAGCCAGACTGTTCGCAACCTAGGTGTCATATCTGACCCTGAAATTAGTTTTCAGCCACATATCCGCAGCATAACTATGACCGCCTATTTCCACCTCTGTAACATTGCCTATCTCCGCCCTTGCCTCAGCTCATCCTCTGCTGAAGCCCTCATCCATGCCTTTGTTACCTCTAGACTTGAATATTCCAACGCACTCCTGGCTGGCCTCCCACATTCTACCCTATGTAAACTTGAGGTCATCCAAAACTCAGCAGCCCGCGTCTTAACTCACACAAAATCCCACTCATCCTGTGCCGACCTACATTGGCTTCCGGTTAAGCAATGCCTTGATTTCAAAATTCTAATCCTTGTTTTCAAAACCCTCCAGGACCTCACCCCTCCCTATCTCTCTAATCTCCTCCAGCCCCACAACCCCCCCCGAGGTATCTGCACTCCTCTAATTCTGCCCTCTTGAGCATCCCTGATTATAATCACTCAATCATTGGCGACCGTACCTTCTGTTGCCTAGGTCCTAAGCTCTGAAATTCCCTGACTAAACCTCTCCACGTCTCTATCTCTCTTTCCTCCTTTAAGACGCTCCTTAAAACCTACCTCTTTGACCAAGCTTTTGGTCACCTGCCCTAATTTCTCCTTATGTGGCTCGGTGTCAAATTATTTGTCTCATAATACTCCTGTGAAGCACCTTGAGATGTTTTGCTATGTTAAAGGCACTATATAAATACAGGTTGTTGTTGTTGTTGTTGTTGAGGACCACAATGGCCCATGTGCTGCAGTTTGGAGGTGCCCTCTATATATTGCACTGTAGACATATTTCTAAAAGATTGCTGAAAAATCGCTGTTAAAAATATCACTCTCATCCATCTCATACAATAAAGCCCTTCAGTTCATCCTCATTATATATGCATGGAGCCTGTGGTATGCAAATTAAATGAAAATTAGCAATCTATTCAGCCAGCTGAATAATTAGCAATCTATTCAGCTAGCTCTTTCAATTTCTTTAGCACTGTCCCTGCTCGCTCGCCTGCACACTCCTTTATCCCACTCCTCTCCCAGCCAGGACAGTGGGGCACGGGTCTTTTGCACGTTATAACTCAGAGGTTCATTTTTCCCAGGAGCCGCTTGTTGCACTATTTTAAAGCAGTCATTAACCGGTGGTCCTGTTATGTTGACCGGTGTGTAAGTTAAGTGGAGAAATACCACCAGCGTTGTCTCCGCAAGATCCTGCAAATCCCCTGGGAGGACAAATGCACCAACGTTAGTGTCCTCGTTCAGGCCAACATCCCCAGCATCGAAGCAATTACCACACTCGACCAGCTCCATTGGGCGGGCCACATTGTCCGCATGCCCGACACAAGACTCCCAAAGCAAGCGCTCTACTCGGAACTCATCATCATCATCATAGGCGGTCCCTCGAAACGAGGATGACTTGCTTCCACGCCGAAAAAGGATGAGGTCACAGGTGTTTCGAGTGAAGAACCCGAACTACACCCTGAAGGGTGAAAGATGCCTTGCGTGGACTTTTTTAACGTGTGATGGCCGTTGCACACCAGCCACCACACGGGCTTGACAGAGCGAGGTCTTGGTCCAGTGGCAAGGATTACCCAAGACGACTGGAGACCAGCTCTGCTGCACGAACCTAGTGTGCACACATATCACAGTGTGGGCTGGTCCGTGCTGCCCCTGGGCCCCTGGCCCCGAACTCACGCCTCTCCTGGGTCACGATCACGTCCGTGCACAATCTCTCACCGCTCCTTTGCCCCGACCTCGCCGTTCCTGGTGTATCTGCCCACACTCCAATTACCGACCTGGTCCTTGATGACGTCACTCTTCGCTGCCTTCGCAGCTCGTACTGCTCCCCGAAGTGGTACGTCTCCACGTTGCTGCCAGGCCGCTGCTCACCGCTCCTTTTATGGCCCCGACCTGCCGCTGGTGTTCTCACGCAGGTCAGGGCCTCCACGCTACACCTTTGCTAATAAACCAGCTTGTTCTTTACAGCAAATGTGTAGCTGTGAATTTTAAGCAAAGAACCCATGAAGCAAATACACGACACTCCCCTTGTCCAGTCTCTTCCCACCTACATCTCCCAACACCCTCCACCACTGACAGTTTCCAACTTCGTGGCCATAACCGTCTCCAGGGACGTCTAATCCCTCTACACCCCCATCAGGACAGTCGGAAGGCGTTCTACTTCTTCCTCGAGCAGAGGCCCAACCAGTCCCCATCCCCCCACCACCCTCCTCTGCCTGGCTGAACTTGTTCTCACATTGAACAGCTACTCCTTTGACTCCACTCACTTTCTCCAAATAAAGGGTGTTGCTATGGGAACCCGTATGGGTCCTAGCCACTGTTCCCTCTAATTGTCATTTTAGGTGTGCGGTCCCTTTAAATGTGCTGCATGCACCATAGCTTTTCCAGCCTTACAGTTGGTGAGTGGCCTGCATGGGACCTCATGATCTCTAGCTTGGGGAATGATGGTCCTAGCTATGCCTGCCTTTTCATGGGATATGTGGAACATTCTTTGTTCCAGTCCTACTCCCACACCTCTTTTTCCGATACATTGATGACTGTATTGGTGCCGATTCCTGCTCTCGCCCCGAACTGGAAAATTTAATCAACTTTGCTTCTAATTTCCACCCGTCCCTCGCCTTCACATGTTCATCTCCGACTTTTCCCTTCCCTTCCTCAACTTCTGTCTCCATTTCTGGAGAAAAGCCATCGTTCAACATCCACTATAAGCCCACTGCCTCCCACAGCTACCTGGACTACACTTCCTCCCACCCCGCATCCTGCAAGGTCTCCATTCCATTCTCCCAGTTTCTCTGGCTCCATCGAATCTGCTCTGGCGATGCCACCTTTCATATCAATACTTCCGATATGTCTTCCTTTTTCCTCAACCGAGGATTTCCCTCCGCCGTAGTTAACATGGCCCTCGACCATGTCCTTTCTATTTCCCACACCTCTGCTCTCACCCCTTCCCCTCCCTCCCAGAACTACGACAGGGTTCCCCTTGTCCTCACCTTTCACCCCACCAGCCTCCACATTCAACGGATCATCCTCCACCATTTCCGCCATCTCCAGTGTGAACCCATCACCAATCACATCTTCCCCTCCCCTCCCCTCTCAACATTCTAAAGGGAGCGCTCCCTCTGCGACACCGTAGGTGTTTCAAAGAAGGATCTAATATTCCAGAACCTGAACTGCATCTTGAAGAGTGGAAGATGCCTGTGAGTGGATTTTTTTAACGTGTGGTGGCCGTTGCACACCAGCAACCACACGGGCTTGACAGAGCTAGGTCTTGGTCCAGTGGCAAGGATTAACCAAGGCAACTGGAGACCTGCTCTGCTGCACGGACCTAATGCGCGCACATATCGCAGTGTGGGCTGGTCCATGCTGCCCCTGGGCCCCTGGCCCCGAACTCACGCCTCCCTGGGCCCCGATCACATCTCTCCAAATCTCTCACAGCTCCTTCGCCCCGACTTCGCCACTCCTGTTGCATCTACCCACGCTCCAATCACCGACCTGGACCTTGCTGACTTCACTCTTCGCTGCTGTTTTCCTCCTGCACGAGCAGCGTGGAGGCCCCGACCAGGGAGAAACCATCAGCGGCAGGTTGGAGCAGTGTGGAGGCAGGCCACTACAAGGTACAGCACATCTCCAGCATCGAAGCACTGACCACACTCGACCAGCTCTGTTGGGCGAGCCACATTGTTCGCATGCGTGACACAAGACTCCCAAAGCAAGCGCTCTACTCGGAACTCCTACACGGTAAGCGAGCCCCAGGTGGGCAGAGGAAATGTTTCAAGGACGTCCCCAAAACCTCCTTGATAAAGTGCAACACCCCCATCGGAGCCTGGGAGTTCCTGGCTCAAGATCGCCCTAAGTGGAGAAAGTGCATCCGGGAGGGCGCTGAGCACCTCGAGTCTCATCGCTGAGAGCATGCAGAAATCAAGCGCAGGCAGCGGAAAGAGCGTGTGCAAACCAGTCCCACCCACCCCTTCCCTCAACTACTGTCTGTCCCACCTGTGACAGAGACTGTAATTCCTGTATTGGACTGTTCAGTCACCTAAGAACTCATTATGATGATCTCAAAACAACACAACCTGTAACGGGGCGAACTGAACTTCAGATCCGAATCTCTGACCCATTGACAGGGTAATGCTCGCCTAACAAGAATCGTCATAGGCAGTCCCTCGGAATCGAGGAAGACTTGCTTCCACTCTTAAAATGAGTTCTTAGGTGGCTGAACAGTCCAATACAAGAGCCACAGTTCCTGTTACAGGTGGGACAGACAGTCGTTGAGGGAAAAGGTGGGTGGTTTGCCGCACGCTCCTTCCGCTGCCTGCGCTTGGTTTCTGCATGCTCTCGGCGACGAGACTCGAGGTGCTCAGCGCCCTCCCGGATGCACTTCCTCCACTTAGGGAGGTCTTTGGCCAGGGACTCTCATGGGTCATGGGGGATGTTGCATTTTATCAGGGAGGCTTTGAGGGTGTCCCTGTAACGTTTCCTCTGCCCACCTTTGGCTCGTTGAAGGAGTTCTGAGTAGAGCGCTTGCTTTGGGAGTCTTGTGTCAGGCATGCGAATAATGTGGCCCACCCAGCAGAGCTGATCAAAACAACACAACCTGTAACAGGGGAGAACTGAACTTCTGATCCGAATCTCTGACCCATTGACAAATTAATGCTCGCCTAACAAGAACGGCAAACTGTAAAGTACTGTACGCCAAGCAGGCTCATGGGTCACATATAACCCTTGCGCATCATATCTTCCACCCTGTGTAACTTCTTCTTCTTAGGCAGTCCCCTGGAGCCAAGGATGACTTGCTTCCACATCAAAATGAGTTCTAAAGTAACTGATGAGACCAATGTGGGCCAGGTCCCGAACTTCATTTTAAAGGGTGGAAGATGCCTGTGCACGAATTCTTTTAACGTGGGGTGGCCGTTGCACACCAGCTACCACATGGACTTGACAGAACTAGGTCTTGGTCCAATGGCAAGGAGTCCAAGATGATTGGAGACCAGACTCTGCTGCATGGACCTAGCGCACACACGCACACATTCCTACTGACCCCCTCCCTTCCTCCCTCAGGTCTTCTCTTCCTGTAACTTCTATCTGCCCAAACAGTGAATTTTATGGGCTATTCGACTCTGGATGGCATCACAAGCAAACTGATCCCGACCTCGCCCGATGTCCACACTATGCTGAGACCAGGTCAAACACATTAACCATTTGTCAATTGAAGTGTCCACCATGGCTCAGTTGATAGCACACTTGCCTCTGAGTCAGAAGTTTGAGGGGTCATAGTCCCACTCCAGGGACTTGAGCACAAAATCCAGGCTGACACTGCAGTGCAGTGCTGAGGGAGTGCAGCACTGTCGGAAGTGCTGTCTTACATAGAATTACATCGAATTTTCAGCACAGAAATAGACCATTCAGTCCAACTGATGTTTATTCTCTACACAAACCTCCTCCCACCCTTCCTCATCGCACCCAATCAGCATAACCCGCTATTCCTTTCTCCCTTATGTGTTTATCTAGTCTCCCCTTAAATGCATCTATGCTATTCGCCTCAACTACTCCCTGTGGTCGCGAGTTCCACATGGATGAGACATTAGACCTAGGCTCAGTCTTCCCTTATGGGAAAAATGCTCTGGCACTATTTCGAAGAAGAGCAGGGGAGTTCCCCGCGGAGCCCTGGGCCAATATTCATCCCTCAACCAACATTCACTGAAATCAATTATCTGGTCATATTTCTCGTTGCTGTTTGTGGGAGCTTGCATTTAGCAAAATTGGGTGACGTGTTTCCTGCATTACACCAGTGACTACACTGTAAAACGCTTTGGGACATCAAAATAAACACAGGATTGTGATTGGTTACAGACACTCTGGGCAATTCCCCCCACCCCACCCCATTCCACCCCCTCCCCCCCCGGTTCTCAGCCCAAGAGTACTGAGGCCAATTGCAATGTCCCGGCTGCTGATCTGCCTGTGATTGGCTGGCTCGGCACAGGCTAGGCTCCATGGCAGGTTATAATTATGAGGGGATTTTTATTTGTGCTTTATGACTTGCATTAACACATAGTAACCTTGACATCTGCAGCAGTGCCCATTGACCTGTGCAATGCTGACTCTGTGTTATATCTAATCTCTGCTTTATTGCAGCTGTTGTTTTTGTCCTGGAATCAAAGGTGTGGTTAGAATTTATTTTTAATTCTTTCTTATGCACTCTAATTTTCTCCACTCCTGATATAGGAATATAGGAACAGGGGACCGGAAGGAGGCCATTCAGCTCCTCGAGCCTATTCTGCCATTCAGTTAGATCATGGCCGATCTGTATCCTAACTCCATCTGCCCGCCTTGGTTCCTTATTCCTCGATACCCTTACCCAACAAAAATCTATCAAGCCCAGTTTTGACATTTTCAATTGATGCCCAGCCTCAACAGCTTTTGCAGGAGGGAGTTCTAAATTGAAGAGAATTTTGAGAAGAATGAGAGAAAAGAAGAAAGACTTGCATTTATATAGCACCTTTCACAACCTCGGGGCAGATCATCTGTTTTACTGATGTTGGTTGAGGGATGAATATTGGCCAGGACACTAGTTAGAACTCCCCTGCTCTTCTTTAAAATAGTGTCCTGGGATCTTTTATGTCCACCTGAGAGGGCAGACGGGGCCTTGGTTTAAAGTCTCATCTGAAAGACGGCCCCTCCGACAGTGCAGCACTCCCTCAGCACTGCACCGGAGTGTCAGCCTAGATTTTGTGCACAAGTCTCTGGAGTGGAACTCAAACCCACAAAATTCTGACTCAGAGGTGAGAGAGCTGTCCCCTGAGCCTCGGTTGACCCCCAAGGAGGGAAACATAGTTTAAAAAAAATCTGGCAATCACGTTAGCAGCAGAACCATCCTAGTGGGACCACCAGGGGACGGGCTGCTGCCCCAGTTGACCCAAGAAGATCTATTTTTAATGCAGGGGTTAATGTGCTCATGCAAAATTCCTGTGTGCTATTTTAATAAATTTTAACTTGTTGCGATTGTTCAAATAGCACTCAGAGGAATTTTCACAGAAATCGATTTAAGATTGATTCACTGAAAGAAACAAGAACCTAGAAATCACTGGTGGTGGTGATAATATCGGATAGACATTTATGTCTTCACCTCACACCCTCCGTTTACCATTTTAACACAGACATTAACCTGTTTATTTTAAATGGGTCAGTGCTCCTTGCTCACATAGTAAACGGAAGGGTGTCATACAAACATGTTAGGTGCTCATCTATTACATTCACATTGCTCTGGTCAACATTCATTCCTCAACCCTTGGGTGCGAGAGTCCAGAACAAGGGGGCATAACCTTAAATTTGGAGCCAGGCCGTTCAGGGGTAATGTCAGGAACCACTGCTTCACACAAAGGGCAGTGGAAATCTGGAACTCTCTCCTTCAAAAAACTGTGGATGCTGGGTGGGGGGGGCGGGGGGCAATTGAAAATTTCAAAACTGAGATTGATAGATTTTTGTTAGGCAAGGGTATTAACATAGAAACATAGAGAATAGGTGCAGGAGTAGGCCATTCAGCCCTTCGAGCCTGCACCGCCATTCAATATCATCATGGCTGATCATGCAACTTCAGTGCCCCATTCCTGCTTTCTCTCGATACCCCTTGATCCCTTTAGCCGTAAGGGTCACATCTAACTCCCTTTTGAATATATCTAATGAACTGGCCTCAACAACTTTCTGTGGAAGAGAATTCCACAGGTTCACAATTCTCTGAGTGAAGAAGTTTCTCCTCATCTCGGTCCTAAATGGCTTACCCCTTATCCTTAGACTGTGACCCCTGGTTCTGGACTTCCCCAATATCGGGAACATTCTTCCTGAATCTAACCTGTCCAATCTCATCAGAATTTTATATGTTTCTATGAGATCCTTTCTCATCCTTCTAAATTCCAGTGAATATAAGCCTAGTCGATCCAGTCTTTCTTCATATGTCAGCCCTGCCATCCCGGGAATCAGTCTGGTGAATCTTCGCTGCACTCCCTCAATAGCAAGAATGTCCTTCCTCAGATTAGGATACCAAAACTGAACACAATATTCAAGGTGTGGCTTCACCAAGGCCCTGTACAACTGCAGTAACACCTCCCCTGCTCCTATACTCAAATCCCCTAGCTATGAAGGCCAACATGCCATTTGCCTTCTTCACCGCCTGCTGTACCTGCATGCCAATGACTGATGTACCATGGCACCCAGGTCTCATTGCACCTCCCCTTTTCCTAATCTGTCACCATTCAGATAATATTCTACCTTCCTGTTTTTGCCACAAAAGTGGATAACCTCACATTTATCTACATTATACTGCATCTGCCATGCATTTGCCCACTCACCTAACCTGTCCAAGTCACCCTGCAGCCTCTTAGCATCCTCCTCACAGCTCACACTGCCACCCAGCTTAGTGCCATCTGCAAACTTGGAGATATCACATTCAATTCCTTCTTCTAAATCATTAATGTATATTGTAAATAGCTGAGGTCCCAGTCACTGCCTGCCATTCTGAAAAGGACCCGCTTATTCCTACTCTTTGCTTCCTGTCTGCCAACCAGTTCTCTATCCACGTCAATACATTACGCCCAATACCATGTGCTTTAATTTTGCACACTAATCTCTTGTGTTGGAATCTTGTCAAAAGCCTTTTGAAAGTCCAAATACACCACATCCACTGGTTCTCCCTTGTCCACTCTACTAGTTACATCCTCAAAAAATTCTAGAAGATTTGTCAAGCATGATTTCCCTTTCATAAATCCATGCTGACTTGGACCAATCCTGTCACTGCTTTCCAAATGTGTTGCTATTACATCTTTAATAATTGATTCCAACATTTTCCCCACCACCGATGTCAGGCTAACCGGTCTATAATTCCGTTTTCTCTCTCCCTCTTTTTTTAGCTACCCTCCAATCCATAGGAACTGATCCAGAGTCTATAGAATGTTGGAAAATGACTACCAATGCATCCACTATTTCTAGGGCCACTTCCTTAAGTACTCTGGGATGCAGACTATCAGGCCCTAGGGATTTATCGGCCTTCAATCCCTCAATTTCCCGAACACAATTTGCTGACTAATAAGGATTTCCTTCAGTTCCTCCTTCTCGCTAGACCCTCGATCCCCTAATATTTCCGGAAGGTTATTTGTGTCTTCCTTAGTGAAGACTGAACCAAAGTATTTGTTCAATTGGTCTACCATTTCTTTGTTCCCCATTATAAATTCACCTGATTCTGACTGCAAGGGACCTACCTACATTTGTCTTCACTAATCTTTTTCTCTTCACATATCTATAGAAGCTTTTGCAGTCAGTTTTTATGCTCCTGCAAGCTTACTCTCATACTATATTTAAGGGTTATGGAACCAAGGCGGTTAAATTAAGTTATGATACAGATCGGCCAAGATCTAACTGAATGACAGAACAGGGTTGAGGGACTGAATGGCCTCCTCCTGTTCCTATGTTCCTATAACCAACACCACCAAAAAGAGATTAACTGGTCATTCATGTCATTGCTGTTTGTGGGATCTTGCTGTGTTCAAATTGGCGGCCATATTTGCCCAAATAACAACGGCGACAATGCTTCAAAAAGCATTTGATTGTCTGTGAAGCAATTTGGAACGTCCTGAGGATATGTAAGGTGGTACATAAATGCAAGGTCTTCAGTGGTTTCCAGTTCATAGAGTTAATTTTGAAATGTATGAGCCATGGTCTGAACTCTGAACTTTGAATGTTGTCTGGACAGCCTGAAATCAGAATGTGGCTAAGAAGTTTTATCCTTTAGACCTTAGGGTTGTAGTGCTCCCAACCGCAGTTGCAAAACACGTGAGCTTATGATCAACACAAAAATAACTGCTGGCAGACAGGGTAAGTGCTGACTTCAGGGAAATTAACCAACCCTGGCAAGTATTCAGGCAACACAACTGATCAGAAACCCAAGAGGGAGAGTACTGGGTGTCAGCCATCAAACAGAGATAAAACATAGAAACATAGAAACATAGAAAATAGGTGCAGGAGTAGGCCATTCGGCCCTTCGAGCCTGCACCGCTACATGACACAAAGATTGGTGGTATAGCAAAGAAAGAAAGACTTGCATTTATATTGCGCCTTTCACAACCACCGGATTCCCAAAGCGCTTTACAGCCAATGAAGTACTTTTTGAAGTCACTGTTGCAATATGAAAAATGTGGCAGCCAATTTACGCACAGGAAGCTCTCACAAACAACAATGTGATAATGACCCAGATCATCTGTTTTTTTGTTATGTTGATTGAGGGATAAATATTGGCCAGGTCACCAGGGATAACTCCCCTGGTCTTTGAAGTATTTTTTGGATATTTTACTTCTACCCAAAAGACAGCCCCTCTGACAATGCAGCACTCCCTCAGCACTGCACTGGGAGCGTCAACCTAAATTTTATGCTCAAGTTCCTGGAGTGGGATGTGAACCCACAATCTTCTAACTGAGAGGTAAGCACTCTACCCACTGAGCCACAGCTGACACTAAGTAATGTAGGCAGGAGCATAACATTACAGGGAGACATTGATAGATTAAGTGAGTGGGCAAAACCGTGGCAGATGGATTTGAATACAGGTAAATGTGAGGTCAATGGCCTCCTCGCGTTCCTATGTTCCTATGAAGCATGACAGGCAGAATCTGATTGCCATACTGATAGGGCTGGTTTCCAATCACCTATCGCACAGCAAACCCCATCCTCTAACCTCACCCATTTACTTCACTTACCATACGTCTCATTATAACAACAGCTTGTATTTATATAGCACATTTAATGTAGTAAAATGTCCTAACGTGCTTCACAGGAGCACTATCAAACTAAATTTGACATCGAGCCACATAAGAAGATATTTCAAATGATGACCCAAAGTGTTATATATGTGGACTTATATTTACTCTGTACAGCCACCGGAGGGCTCATTCCCCAGAGTCCCAAGGATCCCATAATCCCTTGGGAGCACAGGTATTTAAGAAGGCTTCACAGGTTGGAGAGGCACTCTGGAGACCTGCAATAAAAGACTAAGGTCACACTTTACTTTGAGCTCACAGTGTTCAGTCTGATTCTTTCTACATACACAACAACTGGCGACGAGATACAGATAGCAAACCCAAAGCTGCAGAGAAAAGTGGGCATCCTGGAGAAATTTTCGGAGGGAGATGATTGGGAAACTTTTGTGGAGCTACTCGACCAATACTTCATGGCCAATGAGCTAGATGGAGAAGAGAGCACTGCCAAACGTAGAGCGATCCTCCTCACCGTCTGTGAGGCACCAACGTATGGCCTCATGAAGAATCTGCTCACTCCAACGAAACCCACGGAGAAATCGTACGACGATTTGTGCAAATTGGTCTGAGAGCATTTGAACCCAAAGGAAAGGGTTCTGATGGCGAGGTACCGGTTCTACAACTCGAAAAGGTCTGAAGGCCAGGATGTGGCGAGTTATGTCGCTGAGCTAAGACGCCTTGCAGGACATTGCGAATTTGAAGGACATTTGGAGCACATGCTCAGAGACTTTTTCGTACTTGGCATTAGTCACGAAACTATACTTCGCAAGCTTTTGACTATAGAGACCCCAACCTTGAGTAAGGCCATAGCAATAGCCCAGGTGTTCATTGCCACCAGTGACAATATTAAGCAAATCTCTCAGCACACAAGTGCTGCTACAAGTACTGTGAACAAAGTGATGTTGTTTTCGAATTGTAACGTACAGGGCAGGTCACACATACCTGCAGCTGCACGTCCACAGATGTCTCAGAGTCCACCATCAAGGGTGATGAATGCAAGGCCATTAACACCTTGTTGGCACTGCGGGGTGATCATCGTTTCCATTCATGCCGATTCAAAGAATACATTTGCAAGGACTGTGGAACAATGGGACACCTCCAACGAGTGTGCAGGCGAGCTGCTAAGCCTGTTAAACCTGCAAACCACCACATTGCAGAGGAGGACAGATCCACGAGGATCACGATGAACCAGAGCATCAGATAGAGAAGGCAGAGGTACATGGAGTGCACACATTCACCACAAATTGTCCCCGATAATGCTGAATGTTGAACTAAATGGACTCCTGGTGTCAATGGAGCTGGACACGGGCGCTAAAGAACTGATTCCTGTAATCAGCAATGCTACCGTAAAGGTCTCCTATGATGGAGCAGTGCACAAGCTACCACTCTGGGCAGTACCGGGCGATGGTCCCACGCTGTTCGGGAGGAGCTGGCTGGGAAAGATACGCTCAAACTGGGACGACGTCCGAGCACTTCGTGTGCCCAGGTGTTAAACAAATTTCCTTCGCTGTTCAAACCAGGCATTGGGAAATTCCAAGGAGTAAAAGTGCAGATCCACCTAATTCCGGGGGCACGACCCATCCAAGGCGAGAGCAGTACCGTACATGATGAGAGAAAGGGTAGAGATCGAGCTAGATCGGCTGCAACGAGGGGGCATCATTTCACCGATCGAGTTCAGCGAGTGGGCCAGTCTTATTGTCCCAGTCCTCAAGGGAGACGGCACCGTCAGAATCTGTGACGATTACAAAGCAACTATCAATCGTTTCTCCCTGCAGGACCAATACGCACTACCAAAAGCCGACAACCTCTTTGCAACGCTGGTGGTTGAGGAAAGACGTTCACGAAGCTGGATCTGACTTCAGCCTACATGATGCAGGAACTGAAGGAATCATCGAAGGCCTCACCTTCATCATCACACACAAAGGTCTTTTTGTTTATAACAGATGCCCGTTTGGAATACGATCAGCGGCGGCAATATTCCAGAGAAATATGGAAAGCTTACTGAAGTCGGTCTCGCACACCGTGGTCTTCAAGGACAACATCTTGGTCACAGGTCGGAACACAGTTGAGCACCTGCAGAACCTGGAGGAGGTTCTAAGTTGACTCAACTGCTTGAGGCTCAGGTTAAAACGCTCGAAGTGCATTTTCCTGGCACCTGAAGTGGAGTTCCTGGGAAGGAGGATTACGGCGGACGACATCAGGCCCACCAACGCGAAGACAGAGGCAATCGATAACGCACTGAGGCTACAGAACGTGACGGAGCTGCGGTCATTTCTGGGACTCTTGAACTACTTTGGTAACTTCTTACCGGGTCTCAGCACCCTGCTAGAACCACTACATGACTTACTACGAAAAGGGGACAAATGGGTTTGGGGCAAAAGCCAAGAAAATGCCTTTGTAAAAGCGAGGAAATTGTTATGCTCAAACAAATTGCTTGTGTTGTATGATCCATGTAAGCGTTTGGTACTAGCATATGATGCGTCGGGTGTGTATTGCAACAAGTTAATGATTTCGGGAAACTGCAACCGGTTGCTTATGCATCCAAGAGTCTGTCTAAGGCTGAGAGAGCCTACAGCATGATTGAAAAAGAAGTGTTAGCGTGTGTCTATAGGGTAAAGAAAATGCATCAATACTTGTTTGGGCTAAAATTCTAATTGGAAACTGACCATAAGCCACTTATATCCCTGTTTTCCAAGAGTAAAGGAATAAATACCAATGCATCGGCCCGCATCCAGAGATGGACACTCAGTTTGTCCGCATACAACTACGCCATCTGCCACAGGCCAGGCACAGAAAACTGCGCCGATGCTCTCAGTAGGCTGCCATTGCCCACCACGGGGATAAAAATGGCGCAGCCCGCAGATCTAGCCATGGTTATGAAAGCATTTGTGAGTGAGCAATCACCCGTCACTGCTCGGCAAATCAAAGCCTGGACAAGCCAGGACCCCATATTATCTCTAGTCAAAAACTGTGTGCTTCATGGGAGCTGGTCCAGTGTCCCAGTGGAAATGCAGGAAGAGATAAAGCCGTTCCAGCGGCGCAAAGCTGAAATGTCTATACAGGCAGACTGTCTTCTGTGGGACAATCGAGTAGTGGTCCCCAAGAAGGGCAGAGACACCTTCATCAATGACCTCCACAGTACCCACCCAGGCATCGTAATGATGAAAGCGATAGCCAGGTCCCACGTGTGATGGCCCGGTATCGATGCGGACTTAGAGTCCTGCGTTCACAGATGTAATACATGCTCGCAGTTAAGCAATGTACCCAGGGAAGCGCCGCTAAGTTTATGATTTTGGCCCTCCAAACCGTGGTATAGGGTACACGTCGACTATGCAGGCCCGTTCTTGGTTAAAATGTTCCTTGTGGTTGTGGACGCGTACTCCAAGTGGATTGAATGTGAGATAATGTCGGCTAGTACGTCCGCTGCCACCACTGAAAGCCTGAGGGCCATGTTTGCCACACACAGCTTACCCGATGTCCTGGTGAGCGACAACGGGCCATGTTTTACTAGTGCTGAGTTCAAAGAATTCATGACCCACAACGGGATCAAACATGTCACATCTGCCCCGTTTAAACCAACGTCCAATGGTCAGGCAGAGAGAGCAGTGCAAACCATGAAGCAAGGCTCGAAGAGGGTAACTGAAGACTCACTGCAGACTCGCCTATCCTGAGTCCTGCTTAGCTACCGCATGAGACCACACTCACTCACTGGGATCCCACCTGCTGAACTGCTCATGAAAAGAGCACTTAAGACAAGGCTCTCGTCAGTTCATCCTGATCTACATGAACAGGTAGAGAGCAGGCGGCTTCAACAAAGTGCATACCATGATAGCGCAAATGTGTCACGCGAGATTGAAATCAATGATCCTGTATTTGTATTGAATTATGGACAAGGTCCCAAGTGGTTTCCCGGCACTGTCGTGGCCAAAGAGGGGAGCAAGGTGTTTCGGGTCAAACTTTCAAATGGACACATTCACCGGAAACACTTGGACCAAATCAAACTCAGATTCATGGACTACCCTGAGCAACCTACCTTGGACCCTATCTTTTTTGATCCCCCAACACACAGTGGCAACCGACACCACGGTTGACCACAAAGCAGAACCCATCATCCACAGCAGCCCTGCAGGGCCCAACTCATCAGGCAGCCCAGCAAGGCCAGCTGCACAGCAGCCCAGCGAGGGCCCAACAAATGATTCAACAACACTAGCTTTCACACGGAGACGATCAACCAGAGCAAGAAGGGCCCCAGATCAACTCACATTGTAAATAGTTACACTATTGACTTTGGGGGGAAATGTTGTTATATATGTGGACTTGTATTTACTCTGTACAGCCACCAGGGGGCTCATTCCCCAGAGTCCAGGTATTTTAGAAGGCTTCACAGGTTGGAGAGGCACTCTGGAGACCTGCAATAAAAGACTACGGTCACACTTTACTTTGAACTCACAGTGTTCAGTTTGACTCTTTCTCCATACACAACACAAAGCTTGGTCAAAGAGGTGAGTTCTAAGGAACTACTTAAAGGAGGAAAAAGAGGTAGAGAAGCGGAGAGGTTTAGGGAGAGAATTCCAGAGCTTTGGGCCTAGACATCTGAAGGCATGGTTGCCAGTGGTGGGACGAAGAAAATTGTGGATGCACAAGGGGCTAGAATTGGAGAAGCGAAGAGATTTCAGAGGGTTGTAGAGTTGTAGGAGGTTACAGAGATAGTGAGAGACAAGGCCATGGAGGGATTCTGACAGCCTACTACATATTATACCGGAAGCTTTGGCCTGGATATCTGACTTAGATATTGACACTTGATTTGATTTGCTACTACCATTTGAAAGAAGAAGAAAATGGAGGGATTTAAACACAAAGATGAGAATTTTTAAATCGAGACGTTGCCGGACTGGGAGCCAATACTTCTTAATGCTTTTCAATTTTGTTTGTTTTTAAATTCAAATTCTGTCCTCCTCCATTTGTTTTGAAGATAACCTGAAGTGCTATATTTAGCTGTTAAATAAAGTGCAGCAAATGCAAGGCTGGCCCACATAAATATCCTTCCTGTACATCTACCATGACTTTAAAAATCACTGTGCAAATGCACAGAACCTGCCACCTATTGCCTGTACTTTGTCACAACACCCAAATAACTCGCATTGCTGATGGTGGGTTATGGGATGGGATCATTCCTACAATATACTATCAGATCAGTGATTTACAGTGACTGAATAACAACAACTTTTATTTATATAGCGCCTTTAACGTAATAAAACGTCCAAGGCACTTCATAGGAGGGTTTTAAGACAAAACAAATAAATTTGACACCGAGCCGCATAAGAAGAAATTACGGCAGATGACCAAAAGTTGGTCAAAGAGGTAGGTTTTAAGGGGCATCTTAAAGAAGGAAAGAGAGGGAGTCCCAGAGCTTAGGGCCCAGGCAGCTGAAGGCAGGGCCACCGATGGTTGAACAGTCATAATCAGGGATGCTCAAGGGGGCAGAATTTGAATAGCGCCGATATCTCGGGGGTGGGGGGGGGGAGGGTTGTGGGGCTGGAGGAGATTAGAGATAGCGAGGGGTGAGGTCATGGAGGGATTTGTAAACAAGGATGAGAATTTTGAAATCGAGGCGTTGAATAAGTCAAATTGTGTTTTTATTATTGATGCTATAGTGATATTTTTGTGCTTGAATTTTCCAGAAGGATGAGCATATTTGTGTGGAATCACGATTGAGTGGTCTTGACTAATATAATGGGCTGAATTTCAGGCTTATCTGTTTTCTGGGTGAGAACAGAGGCGGGGCTGAAAGGAATTGTTGCCATCTGGGCCCTCGTTGGGGGCACAGCGTGAAGGGAGGCATTGTACACTTTGAGACGTAAAAATGGGAAACTCGCGAACTAAAGTGCCGGGCCGTGTGCGCTCCGAGAGAGGCCTTGCGGGGGGGGGGGGGGGGGGCGGGGACGGGGGGGGAGATCGGGGAGGAAACCCTAAGAAAGTCAGAAACATTCCCAAAACATTGCCCACGCCACCACAACACAAATTGCTGAAAAAATTAAAAGAACAAACACTCGCTGTTATCTTCGGAGTACTTTACCTCCTCACCGCTGTCGGCTGTGCCAGACTGCACTGATTTCCCAGGCAGTCATTGTGGGTGTACATCCGGGCGGACAGGTTGGGGAAGAGGCCAAACTACTGCCGGTGTCACAACCAGTTGCACGCCCGGCGCAGCTCCTCCCGGCGGTGCTGGTGAACGCCACCGCAAAACCGGACCGGAGGATCATGACGGGTGCAGGACACCTGAATGCCGACTTTCACACTGCTCCGGGGCGAAACCCGGAGTGCAAAGTGCCGGAAAATCCAGCCCTAAAAGTTTGTTTAACTATCTAGTTAATTTTATCACTTGCAGTTTAGCTAAGCTGTGGTTAGAGCGGAATATGGCGGAGAAGACATTTCAGATTGCACAGAGATAATTTGGGAATGAGTTGGGGGAAGCTGTACGGACTGGCAGTGATGGGAGGGTGGGGCTGGGGATTGGGGTATGGCAGCTTTGGAGGGTGCAAAGGGATTGGAAGAGCCTCCCAAGTAAAAACAGAAAATGCTGGAAATGCTCAGCGAGTCAGGCAGCATCTGTGGAGAGAGAAACAGAGTTAACATTTCCGGTCGACTACCTTTCAACAGACCTGGAAAATGTTAGAGATGTAACAGATTGTAAGCAAATACAGAGACAGGAAAAAGGGGGGAGGGGAGGAAAGAACAAAAGGGAAGGTCTGCAATGGGGTGGAAGGCTGGAGTGGCTGAATGACAAAAGGGATGATGGTGCCAGGCAAAAGGAGATGGTAATGGGACAAGTAAAGAAACGAAAGATGGGTCTAGAGGAGCTGAAAATGACAAAACCAGAAACATTACCAGCAACTGTTTGAAAAGGTTGGAGCAATGGTTGTACACTCTGTAATGTATCATCATCATCGTAGGCAGTCCCTCAAAATCGAGGAAGACTTACTTCCACTCTAAAAGGGAGTTCTCAGGTGAATGAACAGTCCAATACGGGAATTACAGTCACTGTCACAGGTGGTGTAAAGTCCTGTCCCTGCAGTACAGACTCACACGAGGCACATGCAGAGGTCAAGGTCACTCAGGACCTGCACCTTTATTACACAGCTCTCGAATGCCACACTTGCCTGAGACCTGTCCTTATATACCTGTCCTAACGTGATTTATGCCGTGGTCACTCATAAAATTTTGGAATTCTGCACTGGTGAAGCACGGATCATTATCACTGACCAATATGTCAGGAATGCCGTGCGTTGCGAACATGGTTCCAAGGCTCTCCACAGTGGTGGAGGTGGTGCTCGAGTTTAAGATGGTGCATTCGATCCACTTTGAAAATGCATCTACAACTACGAGAATCATTTTGCCTATGAATGGGCCCGCATAGTCTACGTGCACCCGCGACCACGGTTTGGTGGGCCAGGGCCAGGAGGGCCTCCCCGGGGGACATTACTGAGTTGGGCACAAATGGTGCACCGTCGGACGCAGAGCTCCAAGTCCACGTCAATGCCAGGCCACCAGACGTGGGACCTGGCTATGGCCTTCATGAGAACGATCCCTGGATGCTCGCGGTGGAGCTCCCGGACAAATGCCTCTCTGCCTTGCAGGGGCATAACTACTCGGCTGCCCCACATCAGGCAGTCTGCTTGTAGTGACAGCTCATACATGCGCCTATGGAAAGGTTTGATCTCCTCGGGCAGGCATCGCGAGCCTCTGTCCAGTCACCAGTTAAGATACATCTTTTTACTAGGGATAACGTGGGGTCGCTGGTCGTCCAGGCTCTGATTTGGCGAGCGATCATGGGCGAACCTGTGAACTCAAAGGCATTGATTGCCATGACTATCTCACAGTCCTGTTCGTCAGACCCTTCCGTGGTCGCCAGGGGTAGCCTGCTAAACGCGTCGGCACAGTTGTCTGTGCCTGGTCTGTGCCTTATGGTGTAATCGTAAGAGGCCAGCATGAGTGTCCACCGTTGAATGCATGCCGAGGCGTTGGCGTTTATTGCCTTGCTCTCGGATAGTAGGGACGTGAGGGGCTTGTGGTCGGTTTCTAACGTGAACTTGGCCCCGAAAAGGTATTGATGCATCTTTTTGACACCGTACACGGATGCGAGCGCCTCCTTCTCTACCATTCCATACCCGCGCTCCGCCCGCGAAAATGACCTGGAGGCATAAGCTATGGGTTGTAATTTACCCGCACTATTGACATGTTGTAAAATGCACCCGACCCCTTACGCTGACGCATCACATATAAGATCAAAGAAAGCCAAAACACTGTTGGAACACAGAAGATTGCGTGCCTTATTGAAGGCACGTTCCGGGGCGTCCCCCCAAAACCATTCACACCTCTTTCTGAGTAGCACGTGGAGAGGCTCCAGCAGCGTGCTTAAGTTCTGCATAAAGTTCCCAAAGTAATTGAGTAGCCCAAGAAAGGCGTGCAGAACTGAGACATTCCGGGGCCTGGGTGCCAGTCGAATTGCTTCGGTTTTGGACTCTGTTGGGCGGATTCCATCAGCAGCTATCCTTCTGCCCAAAAATTCAACCTCGGGCGCGAGAAACAGGCACTTGGATTTCTTAACTCTTAGGCCTACCCGATCCAACCGCTTTAGTACTTCCTCCAAATTGTGGAGATGGGAGTCGGTATCCCTGCCCGTGATAAGTATATCGTCTTGAAATACAACCGTCCCCGGGATGGACTTGAGCAGACTCTCCATGTTGCGCTGGAATATAGCAGCTGTTGACCTGAAGCCGAATGGGCAGCGATTGTACATGAAAAGGCCTCGATGTGTGTTGATGGTGGTGAGTAGCTTAGACTCTTCGGTCAATTCTTGCGTCATATACGCAGATGTGAGATCTAGTTTTGAGAAAAGTTTTCCTCCAGCCAATGTGGCAAATAAGTCCTCCGCTCTGGGCAGCAGGTACTGGTCCTGTAGGGAGACTCTGTTTAATGGTAGATTTGTATGGATCCATCAGGCTTCATGACTGGGACGATGGGACTTGCCCAGTCGCTAAATTCCACGGGTGAGATAATGCCTTCCCGCAGAAGCCTGTCCAGTTCATGTTCAATCTTTTCCCTCATCACATAGGGCACAGCTCTAGCCTTGTGATGGACCAGTCTAGCATCCTGTGTGATGTAGATTTTGACTTTAGCCCCTTTGAAGGTGCCCACACCTGGCTGAAAGAGATGTTCAAATTGACTTAGAACTGTTGAGCAGGAGGTCCGTTCCTCTGACGACATGGCGTGAACATCATCCCATTTCCAGTTTAGTTTTGCCAGCCAGCTTTTCCCCAGCAGTGCTGGGAGATCTCCGGGGGCAATCCACAGGGGAAGTTGGTTCACTGTCCCTTCGTGTGTGACTGAGAGCATGGCGCTGCCAAGGACTGGGACGATTTCTTTGGTATAGGTCCTTAGTTTGGTGTCGACCCTTGTGAGCTTTGGTCTGTCTCTTTTGTGCGGCCACAGCTGTACAAATTGTTGCGCGCTCATGAGAGATTGACTCGCTCCCGTATCCAGCTCCATGTTGACGGGTATCCCGTTGAGTAGGACCCTCATCATTATTGGAGGCATCTTGTTGTAAGAGCAGTGGTCATTGATCGTGTTGACCCGCTGTACCTCGGTGTCCCGGGTACTGTCCCCACCGTCTTCTGGTCCGCTTTCCGACCCTTCCGATTCGTATACCAGCCGAGCTGCCATTTTTCTGCATTTGCGGGCCAGATGCCCTGTATAGTTGCAGTTTCTGCAAACAGCATGCTGAAATCGACACCACCTTGATGAGTGCCTTCCCCCACATCTCCAGCACAGACCGCTTCCATTGTTTCCAAAGGATGAGCTGCGCCTGGCTGATCTCTCTTGAGCTTCTCTCAGTTTGTAATTGATTGCTTGCATTGTGGGTTGATGAGGTGTGAACGGCCGTTCATGTGGCCCTTGATGGCTTCTGACACCACTTCTGCTGTTGAGGGCCTGCTGTCCTGCCTTTGTCTGTGTGTGGAGGTAGCGGCTTGTTTCACGCTGTGAACCCCTTGTTCCGATGTTTCGTTAGTTGTTGTACCCGCAGTGTAGATCAATCTCGTTTCTTCTTCTCCTGCCAAGAATGTCTGTGCTGCTGCCTCTAGGGTCAAGTTCTTGGTCTCTATGAGCTTTCAGAATATGCCTGTGTGGCCTATTCCCTCAATAAAAAAGTCTCTCAGTACTTCTCTCCTTAGTTCATCGGAGAACTCACATAAACTAGCCAACCTCCGAAGTTCCGCCACGAAGTTGGGTATGCTCTGGCCCACACAGCGTCTGCAGTTGTCGAACCTGTGTCTGGCCATGTGTAGGCTACTCGCTGGCTTCAGGTGGTCTCTTACCAGTGTGCTCAATTCTTCAAACGACTTGCTTGCTGGTTTCTCGGGTGCCAGCAGGTCTTTCATTAAGGCGTATGTTTTCGAGCCACAGCTGGTCAAGAGATGGGCTCTTCTCTTGTCTGCCTTATCGTCGCCTAACCAGTCTTTGGTTACGAAGCTTTGCTGGAGCCTTTCTATAAAGTCCTCCCAATATTCTCCAGCATTGTATTTTTCATCTGAGCCGTTGGTCGCCATTCTGTGGATTCTGTAATCCCGTAACTCGTCGCCACTGTAAAGTCCTATCCCTGCAGTACAAACTCACACGATGCTCATGCTGAGGTCAAGGTCACTCAGGACTTGCACCTTTATTGCACAGCTCTCGAATGCCACACTTGCCTGAGATCTGTCCTTATATACCTGTCCGGGACAGGTATCCAGTGTCTCCTACAAGTGCATCCCTGGTGGTAAGGTAAGCTAGTGGTTACAGGTCATCTCTAGTTACAGTCATGTATAGCATGGTAAGATACAGTATGTACAGTAGTGTGAGATACATGACAAGTGGGACAGACAGTCGTTGAGGGAAAAGGTGGGTGGGGAGTCTGGTTTTCCGCACACTCCTTCCGCTGCCTGCACTTGGTTTCTGCACGCTCTCATCGAGACTCAAGCTGCTTAGCGCCCTCCCGGATGCTCTTCCTCCGCTTAGGGTGGTCTTTGGCCAGGAACTTCCAGGTATTGGTGGGGATGTTTCACTTAATGAAGGAGGCTTTGAGGGTGTCGTTGAAATGTTTCCTCTGCCCACCTGGGGCTCGCTTGCCGTGTCGGAGTTCCGAACAGAGCACTTGCTTTGGGAGTCTTGTGTCAGGCATGTGGACGATGTGGCCCGCCCAACGGAGCTGGTCGAGTGTGGTCAGTGCTTCGATGCTGGGGCTGTTGGCCTGGTCGAGAATACTGATGTTGGTGCATCTGTCCTCCCAGGGGATTTGCAGGATCTTGCAGAGACATCGTTGGTGGTATTTCTCCAATGATTTGAGGTGACTACTGTATATGGTCCATGTCTCTGAGCCATATAGGAGGGTGGGTATCACTACTGCCCTGTAGACCATGAGCTTGGTGCCAGATTTGAGGTCCTGATCTTCAAACACTCTCTTCCTCAGGCGACTGAAGGCTGTGCTGGTGCACTGGAGGCAGTGTTGGACATCGTCGTCAATGTCTGCCCTTGCTGATAGTAATGTATGCACCTGTGAGTATGCTCAGATGTTTGTAGAGCTGTTGAAAATATGATTTTAGTGCCCAAAACCCCCCCCCCCCCCCCAAAAAATACAAAAACACAAAAAAAAAAACACAAAAAAGGCCCTTGAAAAATGTTTGGAGTGTCCCCCAGATCGGGGGCACTTGATTTAATGTTTTCTTTTTCTCCCCAAAAAGAGTTGTAGAGCTGTTGCCCATCTTGCCGTCCGGAGGAGGCAGCGGTCCCTGATGGAGTGCACTCTACACGGGAGTCCTTCCCTTTATTTATTGGGGACTTGGCCTGGAGGGTGTTGCAGGGGGCAGCCCTGTGCAATACGTTTTAAAGTCAGTTCACGGACTACCAGGCCACCTGCATTTTCTGCGGTCTGGAGGGGTCCGTGTTCCATGTGCATGTAGAGTCTGTGAGGGTACAGCCCCTCTTCCATTATTTGAAGGGGCTGCTCCTCGATTTTTGGTTGCACTTCAGTCCCATGCTCCTGATCTTTGGGCACCCTTGCGGATGGGAGTGGGCAGGTTGGAAGGCCTCCTCATAGGACTGCCCCTGGGCTTGGCCAAGGTGGCCATTAACTGGTCCAGGCAGCGGGCGGTCGAGGGGATCGTTCGGCCCGACTGCCTGCCTCTCTTTCAGAGTTACGTTTGCACCGGGGTGTCCCTGGAGATGGAGCACGCGGTATCCACCGGTATGCTCGCGGCCTTCCGCGAGAGGTGGGCACTGGAGGTACTGGAGTGCATCATCACCCCCGGCAACCAAATTTTAATTTGATTGGTTTAAGTTCACTGTAAATTTTTTTTGTTAATTTGGCTGTTCTCGTGTCCTTTTAATAAGGGGACACTCGGCTTTAAGTTCTATTCAAAATAGTTGTAGAGCTGTTGCATTGTGAATGGCTTAGCCAGTCACATGATGTTCACAAGACTCAATAAAACCCCAGTCAGCTGGGTCTGGGTGATCCACGACGAGGTATGCAGTTGTGAGCCTGGTGGATGAACTGGTAATGTGTGGTGTGATTGTTAAACCTTTGTTCTTAATAGCAATGTGTTGCTATGAATTCTTAAGCATCATCATCATAGGCAACCCCTCGAGGTCAAGGATGGCTCACTTCCACACCAAATGTGAGTTCTCAGGTGACTCAAGAGTCCAATTTGGGACCTACAGTCTCTGTCACAGGTGGGGCAGACGGTGGTTGAAGGAAAGGGTGGGTGGGGTGCCTGGGTTGCCGCGCACTCCCTCCGCTATCGACGCTTGGCTTCAGTTTGCTCCCGGCGAAGAGACTCGAGGTGTTCAGTGCCTTCCCGGATGCTTTTTCTCCACTTTGGGCGGTCTTGGGTCAGGGATTCCCAGGTGTCGGTGGGGATGTTATATTTTTTCAAAGAGGCTTTGAGGGTGTCCTTGCAGCGTTTCCTCTTTCCACCTTGGGCTTGCTTACCGTGTTGGAGCTCCGAGTAGAGCACTTGCTTTGGGAGTCTTAGTTCAGGCATGCAGATGATGTGGCCTGTCCAGCGGAGCTGATCGAGCGTGGTCAATGCTTCGAGGCTGGGGATGTTGGCCTGAGTGAGAACACTGAAGTTAGTGCACCTAATCTGCCAGGGGATTTGCAGGATATTGCAGAGGCAGCGTTGATGGTACTTCTCCAGTGTTTTGAGGTGCCTGCTGTACATAGTCGATGGCCCCGATATTAGTGGCCTTACCGCCCACTGCCGCTTGCTGCCGCCGACTGCTGCCGAGTTTTGCTGCCGGTCTCCCCTTTTGCCATTTTCCGCTTGGGCTGGAGTGGGCAGGAGGGGAGTATCACCGGGAACCGCCCGTTGATGTCCTCTGGCGGCCAAGTAGCATAAGTTGCCTCACGCCTGCCGAGCTGCCAGATTGGTGCAGGCGGGTGTTGGGGCCAGCAGGTGGAAGGACCGTTGTGTGGAGGCTGGTCTAACCCCGACAGTAAGTATAAAAAAAAGTTTAGTGAACATAATTACAACAATGTTTTTAACAACGATTTACCTAGATGGGGTCCCCCCGAAGGTGTTGCGGTGTTTTTTTTTGTAATGCTTTTTATTTTCATCTCTTCAACCCTCCCTGGGCCCGACTCCATCCTCGGCGGCACTTGGGTGGCAACAGCCTTTGCCGCCGAGATTGAGAGCTCCCGCCCGCTGCCACCCAGATTGACAGCATAAGTTGTTATTTTGCCGCCGGTCGATACTGCCACCTCTTTTAGAGGAATCTTTCAGGCAAAGTACCGTCCGGTCTCTCGGCGGTCATTGGCGATCATTTGGGCGGCACTTGGGCGGGCCTTGGCTTCGACCGAGTTCAGGCCCCATGTCTCTGAGCCATATAGGAGGGTGGGTATCACTACTGCTCTGTAGCTTGGTGCCAGATTTGAGGTCCTGGTCTTCAAACACCCTCTTCCTCAAAGCGACTGGAGGTTGCACTGGCACACTGAAGGTGGTGTTGAGCCTTGTCATCGACATCTGCCCTTGTTGACAGTAGGCTTCCGAGGTATGGGAAATGGTCCATGTTGTCCATGTCGTCATAGATTTTGATAACTGGGGGGGGAAGTACTGTGTGGCGGGGGCAGGTTGGTAGAGGACCTTTGTCTTATGGATGTTTAGTGCAAGGCCCATGCTCTCATACGCCTCGGTGAAGGTGTTGACTATGGTTTGGAGTTCGGCCTCCGAGTGTGCATAGACGCAAGTGTCGACCACCGGGAAAGTCATCGCAAGAACCCTCCCCATGGCTGAAGAGCTCCTCCCAGAGTCGCAATGTGGATTCGCCCACTAAGAGGTACAATGGACATGATCTTCACCACGCGGCAGATGCGAGAGAATGCAGGGAACAGCACCAACCCTTGTACATGGCCTTCTTTGATCTCACAAAAGTCTTCAACACTGTCAACCGTGAGGGATTATGGAGTGTCCTCCTCAGATTCGGCTGCTCTCAAAAGTTTGTCACCATCCTCCGCCTACTCCACGATGACAAGCCGTGATCCTGACCAAAGGATCCACCACGGACTCATTCCACGTTTGGACCAGGGTCAAGCAATGCTGTGTCATCACACCAACGCTCTTCTCGATCTTCCTTGCTGCAATGCTCCATCTCACCCTCATTAAGCTCCCCGCTGGAGTGGAGCTAAATTACAGGACAAACGGGAATCTGGTCAACCACCGCTGCCTACAGGCCAGATCCAAGGTCGTCCCATCCTCCGTCATCGAATTACAGTACGCAGACAACGCTTGCGTCTGCGCACACTCAGATTCTTAAGCAAAGAACCCATGAAGCAAATATATTACAATCTGAAATTGTTGAACTCGATGCTAGGTCCAGAAGGCTGTAAAGTGCCTAATCAAAAGATGAGGAACTGTGACAAGCCATGATCATATTGAATGGTGGTGCAGGCTCGAAGGGCCGAATGGCCTGCTCCTGCACCTATTTTCTATGTTTCTATGTTCTGTGGAGCTTCATTAGAATAGTGTAGGAGCCCGAGGTCAAAGAGGTGGGTGGGAGTGGGATGGGTTGGGAGTGGTGAGGGGCAGGAGGGTGGAGTGGGGAAAGATCGGGAGTTCTTTTAAATAGGTTACAGGTCATTCCAGTGATACTACCTCTCTCGCGTTAGTATTTCCTCCCCTCCTCTAGTTCTGATTTTATTGAAATGGTTGTTAATTTTTTTCAGTTCTTTGCACAAATGCTGACTGACCTGCTCTGTACTTTCCAGCATTTTCTGTTTATATTGCAGGAATGTCACTCCACTCTGGCCCACACAATTAAAAAAGATACAACTACTGCCCTGAAAAACATTCAGTTCAACTAACTCCGAACCTGCTGATTTTCTCTGCCAGTGCAACTTGATCAATACTGCGGATGCTGGAAATCTGAAATAAAGACAGAAAAAGCTATAAATACTCAGCAGGCCGGGCAGCATCTGTGGAGCAAGAAACAGAGGGCTAAGCGAACCCACAATCAACGGATCAGATCAAAGCTCTGCAGTCCTGCCACATCCAGTCGTGAATGGTGGTGGACCATTAAACAACTAACGGGAGGAGGAGGCTCCATGAATATCCCCATCCTCAATGACAGCAGAGCTCAGCACATGAGTGCAAAATACAAGGCTGAAAAGTTTACAACCATCTTCAGCCAGAGGTGCTGAGTGGATGATCCATATCGGCCACCTCCTGTGGTCCCCACCATCACAGAAGCCAGTCATCAGCCAATTCAATTCACTCCACATGATATCAAGAAATAGCAGAGCGCACTGGATACAGCAAAGGCTATTGGCCCCGACAACAGCCCAGTTGTTGTGCTGAAGACGTGCTTCAATGCTGCCTTCTACCCGATAATGTGGAAAACTGCTCAGGTATGTCCTGTCCACAAAAGGCAAGACAAATCCAATCCGACCAATTACCGCCCCATCAGTCTACTCTCAATCATCAGCAAAATGATGGAACGTGTTGTCGACAGTGCTATCAAGCGGCACTTACTCACCAATAACCTGCTCACCGATGCCCATTTTGGTTTCTGCCAGGACCACTTGGCTCCAGACCTCATTACAGCCTTGGTCCAAACATGGACAAAAGAGCTGAATTCCAGAGGTGAGGTGAGTGTGACTGCCCTTGATATCAAGGCAGCATTTCACCAAGCGTGTAAAACTGAAGTCAATGGAAATCAGGGGCAAACTCTCCACTGGCTGGAGTCATACCGAGCACAAAGGAAGATGGTTGTGGTTGTTGGAGGCCAATCATTTCACCCCCAGGATATCGCTGCAGGAGTTCCTCAGGGCAGTGTCCTGGGCCCAATCATCTTCAGTAACTTCAACAATGACCTTTCCTCCATTATAATGTCAGAAGTGGAGATGTTTGCTGATGGTTGTACAGTGACAGTGTCATTAATAGCAGAAAATCAGGGGGCAAAAGAAAGGGAGGAAATTAAAACAAGCATTATCACTGGAGAAAATGTACTAGGCAAACTAATGGTACTAAGAGCTGACACGTCCCCTGGACCTGATGGCCTGCATCCTAGGGTCTTAAAAGAGATAGTGGATGCATTGGTTGTAATCTTCCAAAATTCCCTAGATTCTGTAAAGGTCCCAGCGGATTGGAAAACCACAAATGTAACGCCCCTGTTCAAGAAAGGAGGGAGACAGAAAGCAGGAAACTATAGACCAGTTAGCCTAACATCTGTCATTGGAAAAATGCTTGAATCCATTATTAAGGAAGCAGTAGCAGGACATTTAGAAAGTCATAATTCAATCAAGCAGAGTCAGCATGGTTTTATGAAAGGGAAATCGTGTTTGACAAATTTATTGGACTTCTTTGAGGATGTAACGAGCAGGGTGGATAAAGCGAAACCAGTGGATGTAGTGTATTTGGATTTTCAAAAGGCATTCGATAAGGTGCCTCATAAAAGGTTACTGCACAAGATAAGAGCTCATGATGTTGGGGGTAATATATTAGCATGGATAGAGGATTGGCTAACTAACAGAAAACAGAGAGTCAGGATAAATGGGTCATTTTCAGGGCGGCAAACAGTAACAAGTGGGGTGCCACAGGGATAGGTGTTGGGGCCTCAACTATTTACAATCTATATTAATGATTTGGATGAAGGGACCGAGTGTAATGTAGCCAAATTTGCTGATGATACAAAGATAGGTGGGAAAGCAAATTGTGAGGAGGACACAAAGAATCTACAAAGGGATCATCATCATCATCATCATCATCATAGGCAGTCCCTCGAAATCGAGGAAGATTTGCTTCCACTCTCAAAGTGAGTTCTTAGGTGACTGAACAGTCCAATAAGGATGTTCCGAACGTGGCCCTCATCCTGATGGCCACCTTTGTGTGCGGCTGCATCAAGCTGTGCACAGACCCTCGGTACGCAAACACCAAGTGTCACTACGTGCTGAGTTTCTACCTGTCCCCGGTGTTGCGAAGGATGGGTCTGGCCACGCTGTCGCGAAACGCCCCCACCAGTTGGACCATGCCTGTCCACCTGTCCTTCGTGGAAAAGTTTTTCACAAAAAACCCCTTTGACCACAAGGCCATAAAACAGTGGTCAGCACGTAACGTCCTGGACGCCCTACGAAAGGAGAGGGTGGACCCTGTCGGATGGTTCCCTGAGCGGACTGTCGAACTTATTTGGCAGAACGTCTCATCGCCAGAGCTTTCACACAAGCACCAAGACGTAGCTTGGTTGGCGGTGAGGAGGGCCTTACCTGTCAGAGCATTCATGCACAGCCGACGTCTCAGCAACACGGCACGGTGCCCCCGAGTCGGCTGCGAGGTGGACGAGACTGTCACCCATCTCCTTCAGGATTGCGCCTTCGAAAGGCAGGTTTGGAAAGAGATGCAGTGGTTGCTGTCGAGGTTCATCCCAAGCAGCTCCGTAACACAGGACTCTGTGCTCTACGGGCTGTTCCCAGGGACACACACCGAGACAGACATCACCTGCTGCTGGAGGGCCATCAACTCGGTCAAAGACGCTCTTTGGTCTTGCCGAAACTTGCTGGTCTTCCAGAGCAAGAAGATGTCCACATCTGCGTGTTTCGGACTGGCGCAATCCAAGATCCAGGATTACGTGCTGAGGGACGCACTTAAAATTGGTGCATTCGCCGCAAAGGCACGGTGGGGGAGGGCCACAGTTTAAAGCCCTTCTGCCACGGTAAACCCGGGAGCAGGAATCAGTACAAAACTCCCCTCGGGGTGTACTTGTAATTTACTTTTTGTGTACATGGAGCACCATGATCTGTAAACATCTATGTAGTGCCATGTACAACGCAAGGTTTGTTTCGTAATGCACGTTGAAAAGAAAAATGTAAATGTACCGTCACCCATTCCGTGTACTGTATAGTGACACATGTAATGTAATTTGTTGAATGTACTACAATGTATCCCGTATTGTACCGAATTGTACTTGAACTGAAAAGCAAGGAAATGTATCGAACGGAACTGCCGTCAGCACCCAAATGTAGTGTATGGGATTGCTGACCGCAGCTAAATGTACTGAACTGCTTTTGAATGTACTGTACAAATTTTTATATGAATAAAGTATCTTTTAAAATTAAAAAAAATGATCTTATTGAAACTTATAAGATTCTGAGGAGGCTCACCATCACCTTCGCCAGGGCAATTAGGGATGAGCAATAAATGCTGGCCTTAACTGCGATGCCCACATCCCAAGAACGAAAAAAAAAAGTTAATGTTTCAGGTCATCTGATGAAGGACCATTGACCTGAAATGGTAACTCTGTTTCTCTCTGCACAGATATTGCCTATTGCCAGCATGTTCTGTTTTTATTTCAGGTTGCTCAATGGTTTGTGTTAAACTGAACAGTGTCAGGGTTTGAGTGAGTGTGTGTGTGCGAGGGTGTGTGTGAGGGTGTGAGTGAGTGTGTGTGTGAGGGTGTGTGTGTGAGGATGTGAGTGAGTGTGTGTGTGAGTGTGTGTGTGTGAGTATGTGTGTGACTATGTGTGTGAGAGTTTGAGTGAGTGTGTGTGAGGGTGTGTATGAGGGTGTGGGAGTTGGTGTGTGTGTGAGAGGGTGTGAGAGGGTGTGAGTGAGTGTGTGTGTGTGACGGTGTGTGTGAGGGTGTGAGAGTTGATGTGAGGGTGTGTGTGGGAGGGTGTGAGGATGTGTGTGTGGGAGAGTGTGTCTGTTAGTGTGAGGGTGTGTGTGAGAGTGTGTGTGAAGGAGTGTGAGAGAGTGTGAGGGTGTGTGTGAAGGAGTGTGTGAGAGTTTGTGTGTGGGAGGGTGTGGGAGTTTGTGTGAAGGTGTGAGGGTGTGTGTGAGGGTGCGTGTGAGGGTGCGTGTGAGGGTGTGTGGTTTGGGTGGGTTGAGGTATGTGAGGGTGTGTGGTTTGGGTGGGTTGGGGTGTGTGAGGATGTGTGTATCTGTTTTAGGGACTGTGTGAGGGCGTGTGTGAGGGTGTGTGTGAGGGTGTATGGTTTGGGTGGGTTGGGGTGTGTGAGGGTGTGTGTATCTGTTTTAGGGACTGTGTGAGGGTGTGTGTGAAGGGGTGTGTGAAGGTGTGTGTGAGGCTCGGTGGGTTGGGTGGGTGGCCATCTCTGAGCATTTCCTTGTATCGCTCTCCACCCACACACCCTGTCCCCCACCCAACTCTACTTTGTTCTGCATCTGCCCCTGGAAAAAAATCGCTCCAAATTCTCTTACAACTGAACATCAACTCCAAACTGTCCAGCCTTTGGCCTTACATCCACCATGACATTTCTGCAGCTACTGATCTGCCCAACCACACCCTCACCACCACCTTTGATGCCCCAGTCCCTATTAAAACCATTATCTCTCTCACCCTGGCCGTTCCCCCAGGTACAGCCCTCATCTTCGCTTCCTCAAGTCCAAGGGGCACAGACTTGAACGGACGTGACAGACAACTGGTTTAGCCATTCACTACCAGATCTGGCTGGACCCACATAAAGCATTATAGGGTCCTACTCATCGGTCAAAACTGCTCACTATTCCAGGATCATTCTGGAATGCAAAGATAACCCCCGGCTACTATTCTCTACTGCTAACCGTCTCCTTAAACCTCTCTCCCCTGTCTCCACCACACTCACCTCCAACAACAAGTGCGAGCAGCTCATGGACTTCTTTGTCTCATAGATTGAGACCATCCAATCAGCTGCCTCTGCCACTTCCCTTCCTTCCCCTAGCCCACCGGACCAAACTTCCTCTGAAGTTTACCCTTCCCTAAACCCGACCTCATATCTTTCTCCAGTTTCTCTCCGATCTCCCCTCTCGACCTCTCCAAGCTCATCCTGTTCATGAGACCCACTTCCTGCTCCCTTGACCCTATTCCCATCAAACTGCTGACTATCCAACTTCCTTTATTGGCTCCCATGTTAGCCGACATTGTTAACGGTTCTCTCTCCTCAGGTACTGTTCCCCCTCTCCTTCAAATCTGCAGTCATCACCCCTCTCCTCAAAAAAACACCCCTTGACCCCACTGTGCTGGCTAGCTACTGCCCCATCTCCAATCTCCCTTTCCTCTCCAAAGTCCTTGAATGTGTTGTCGCCTCCCAAATCCGTGCCCTTCTTTCCCGGAACTCCAAGTTTGAATCCCTTCAATCGAGTTTCCGCCCCTGCCACAGTAACGAAACGGCTCTCATCAAAGTCACAAATGACCATGACAAAGGTAAACTATCCCTTCTCGTCCTCCTCGACCTGTCTGTAGCCTTTGACATAGTTGACCACTCCATCCTCCTCCAACGCCTCTCCACCACCGTCTGGCTGGGTGGGACTGCACTCGCCTGGTTCCATTCCTATCTATCTAATCATAGCCAGCAAATCACCTGCAATGGCTCCCCTTCCCACTCCCGCATCGCTGCCTCCAGTGTCTCCCAAGAATCTATCTTTGGCTCCCTCCTATTACTCATCTGTAAGCTGCCCCTTGCGGATATTATCTGAAAACACGGAGTCAGTTTCCACATGTACGCTGATGATACCCAGCTCTACCTCACCACCACTTCTCTTGACCCCTCCACGGTCTCTAAATTGTCAGACTGCTTGTCCTACATCCAGTACTGGATGAGCAGACATTGTCTCCAATTAAATATTGGGAAGACGGAAGCATTTTCTTTGGTCCCTGCCACACACTGTGTTCCCTAGCCACCGACCCCATTCCTCTCCCTAGCATCTGTCTGAGGCTGAACCAGACTGTTCGCAACCTTGGTGTCATATTTGACCCTGAAATGAGCTTCCAGCCACATATCCACAGCATAACTAAAACCACCTATTTCCATCTTCAGTAACATTGCCCGCCTCTGCCCCTGTGTCAGCTCATCCGCTGCTGAAACCCTCATCCATGACTCCGTGTTTGTTACCTCTAGACTTGACAACTCCAACGCACTCCTGGCTGGCCTCCCACATTCTACCCTATGTAAACTTCAGGTCATCCAAAACTCAGCTGCCTGTGTCCTAACTCACATCAAGTCCCGCTCACCCATCACCCTTGTGCTCGCTGACCTACATTGGCTCCCGGTTAAGCAAGGCCACGATTTCAAAATTCTCATCATTGTTTACAAATCTCTCCATGGACTCGCCCCTCCCTATCTCTGTGATCTCCTCCAGCCCCACCTCCACCCCCGTCCCCGAGATGTCTGTGCTCCACAAATACTGCCCTCTTGAGCATTCCTGATTACAATCACTCAACCTTTGGTGGCTGTACCTTCAGTTGCCTGGGCCCTTTAAAAAAATACACACACAGACATCTTCCACCCTTTAAGATGTAACTCATTGTCCATTTTTTTCTGATGTGAAGAGTGTCATCCTCATCACGAGGGACTGCCTAGTCGTAATAGTCCCCAAGCTCTGGAACTCCCTCCCTAAACTTCTCCACCTCTCTTTCTTCCTTTAAGACGCTCCTTAAAATTCTTTTTGGAGTTTATCTGCAAAACAAAACACATTAAACCGTGCCACCCGACCTGGGTGACACACCAGACATTTACAAGGCCCTTTTTTTCCTTTTTTTGGTTTTTTTTTTCTTTCTTTTTTTTGGATTTTTTTGGGCACTAAAATCACAATTTTTCCCCAGTGCCCCCTATAAAAGGGAAGGGGACACTAAAAACACCGGCAATTAAAACAAATTAAACTTTAAAACGTAAAATCAAATTAAAATTTGGTTGCCGGGCGTGATGATGCACTCCAGTCCCTCCGGTGCCCACCTCTCGCGGAAGGCCGCGAGCGTACCGGTGGACACCGCGTGCTCCATCTCCAAGGACACCCTGGACCGGATGTAAGAGCGGAAGAGAGGCAGGCAGTCAGGTTGAAGACGCTCCTTAAAACCTACCTCTTTGACCAAGCACCTGCCCTAATTTCTCCTTGTGTGGCTCAGTGTCAATATGTACTTGTTTTGTCCTATAACACTGCTGTGAAGCGCCTTGGGACGTTTTACTCCTTTAAAGTCGCTATATAAACACATGTTGTCATGTATATAGGAGCCGGTCGCTTTAATGATAAACACATGATGCACTGCTGCCGTCTGATTGCTCCCGCCTTCCTCCTGCTGTTCTCAGGGGAGCCAATGGGAGAGCGCCAGTCGCTGGGCGGGGCGGGACCGGGCGATCGCGCGGCGTTTCCGACCCGGTGTTCCAGAGCGGGAGCGGCAGGGGACTGGGGGGCGGGGCCAGAGCCAGAGCTGGATACATTGTTGCCGCCGCTCGAGACATTGTTGCCAGTGGGCTGTGTAAGGAAAAACAATGTTTCCTCAGCGTTCGGTAGCTAGTTATGGTGACCGCACGGAGCCGCGCTCAGCATTGGCCGCTTGGCTTGCGGCAATGAAGGAAGTGTCTTTGTTTCGTTGAATCCTTCAGCGCAGAAAGAGGCCATTCGGCCCATCGTGTCTTTGCTAGAAAGTTGGTACCGCTCCCCTCCTCCATAAGTGTCGTTTTTGGCTCAACGGGTAGCCCTCTGGTCTCAGAAGGTTGAGGGCTCAAGTCCCACTCCACAGACTTGAGCCCATAATCCAGGCTGACACTCCAGTGCAGTGCTGAGGGAGCGCTGCACTGTCGGAGGTGCCTTCTTTCGGATGAGATGTTAAACCGAGGACCTGTCTGTGCTCTCGGGTGGATGTAAAAGAACTCATGGCACTATACCGAAGAAGAGTAGGGGAGTTATCCCCAGTGTCCTGGCCAATATTTATCCCTCGATCAACATCATTACAACATCACTGGTCACTATATCTGTGTGGGATTTTGCTGCCACATTTCCTACATTACAACAGTACAGAATGAGTCACTGAAAGAGTGACTGGACAATCTGAAACTGATAAGGGATTCATCTTAACCGATAAGGGATTAAGGTGTTATGGGGAGCGGGCAGGGAAGTGGAGCTGAGTCCATGATCGGATCAGCCATGATCGTACTAAATGGCGGAGCAGGCTCGAGGGGCCGTATTGGCTTACTCCTGCTCCTATTTCTTATGTTCTTAAGCACAATTCCTTAGGGTTCATGTGAGCGATGTACAGGCATAGGCTGCAACGAAAGCCTCCCGATGATGATGATGATGGAGCAACTTTGTTTTAGTCATTTTAGTGTTGCAAGATATTTTGGAATGGTTTAATGTAGCTGGTAAACACAAGATCCGGCCTCAGTTGCAAAAGGTAATGGAATTGTGAGCAGTGTGTGTTGTAGGCGAGCAGTTCATGCCGCTGTATTTTTGTCGATATTTTTTTAAAGAAAGAAAAATTTGCATTTCTATAGTGCCTTTCATGACCTCAGGATGTCCCAAAGCAGTTTGCAGCCACTGAAGTACTGTTTGAAGTGTAGTTTCTGTTGTAATGTAGGATATGCAGCAGCTGATTTGCGCACAGCAAGCTCCCACAAACAACAATGTGATGGTTTAATGAGATTGGTTGAGAGATATATATTGGCCAGGACTTCGAGAACTCTCCTGCTCTGCTTCGAAACAGTACCATGCAAGAAACACATTGTTTTCAAAAGCTTACTCTTTCTGTGCTGTAAATTTTCATGATTCTAATGGCCATTTCCAACCATTTGTAAGGAATGTGGCTTCACTCCCAACCCAGAGAAACTGAACCTGTAGTGGAACAAAATTGAAACAAATAGATTGAAACAATCTATTTAAAATTGCACTAATGCCTATGATCTTGGAAAAAGGCTGCTCTCTCTCTCTTCATCACAATTGCATTTTTTGTCACCTATACTATAGGTTTAATTTGTCATCCAGCCAGAGAGTGGACTAACCTGGCAGCATCATTAACCATCTGGCAGCAGACACGACACTGGACAATGTGACCGAATCTTTGCTTCAAAGTGTTATTCCATAAAGTGCCTCAGACAAGAGCTCACTTCACTGAGGTAAGCAAATCTGCACAACAGACAAGGATGGGGCCTGATGTTGCTTATTGAAGGTGTGGTTGCAGTTTTTAAAAAGAAAATCCCCCCCACCATCTCTAATGACTCACGCTGGGGTATCAATCCACTAGACAGCTGGTCCTTCAATTGGCTCACTTTTACCATTGTGGAATGAATCCAGTTTGATCCTCATGCTGTGGGCATTTGACAGTAGGGAGGCCACTTGATAGCAGTGAGTGTGAAACCTGACTGACCATTGATTATTCTATCCCCAGTCCACGGATACTGCGACCAGTGGCAGTATCTCTACCTCTGCCCTGATGGAATCTAACCCAGGATCTTCCTGCTTTTTACAGTTTTAAGTACATGCAACTCTCGATTATCCAGGTCCCTCGGGGGTTAGGCTATGCCGGGTAAACGATTTCTCCGTTAGAGCAAGTTGACATTATAAAGTTAAAACTTCAATGAATAAATACTGTGCAATTAGCTACAAACAGTAACATGGCAGTTAAGTATGGACATTACCAGCATACATTGAGGTGGCCTTGAGGAGGAGATTGTTTAGCTCCGCAGTTCCGGAGCACGCTGCCTTCCTGAGCTGAAAGGACTTTGACGTCAGCGGCGGCCGCGAGGGACAGTGGCTGCAGCAGCGAGCGCACACGGAATTTTAAATGCTGTTACAACGGTTTCCCGTTGCATCCGTGTGCAAATAATCGAGAGTTGCCTGTAGAACACTGAGGGAGTTTTTCCTTTTTAATTTTATCCTTTTAGATTTCCTTTCCTTAAACTAGCACACTCTCTGTTTTGTGATTGACAGATGAATCTAATGTATCTTTGCACCCTTTCAAATTCTCTACTGCATGGATCAGAGGTTTACAGACTGAAGCAACTAATATAGTTATTTACAAATAAACCATAAACATTTTGAAATATAATGTGTGTGCAATGAGAGTCTGCATTGGGTTAATTACCCTTTGTAAGGTGAGCCTCTTGAGTCAAGCATCTCTAAATTTGTTGAACAAAGTTTTGAGTTTGTAAAGTTAATTTTGCCTGTTTTCAGCTTCACAAACCCCTTGAGTTTGTTCCTCAAGCAGGGGCAGATGCTGGGCCTCCTATTGTGACCAGCAGCTTTTGAAACAACTCCCATAATATTTCAATTTCCAGCTTTTTGACCTTTAGGTGTTGTAAGCAGCCAGACCTTGATACTGGGAAACTAAATGATAAGAAAGAAAGACTTGCATTTATACAGCACTTTTCACGACCGCCGGATGTCTCAAAGCGCTTTATAACCAATGAAGTACTTTTGGAGTGTAGTCACTGTTGTTATGTGAGAAATGATACTGAACAGTGGGCACTTTGCACGAGTGGAATGCACTCCTTTTTTGTGCTCAAAGGAGCGATGCTGCTGATTAAATAAAGGAACAACCAAATCTGATCTTTTTATGTAAATGAAACCAACAATTCAATGGTTGCCATAGCAGTGAGTGATCTGGTTCCTCAGCCGAGCAGCCTGGGTGCTCAAGCTTGTAATAGTTCAACTCTGAAGTGAGACTCCTACTTTGGTGCATTTGATTCCAATTTTCTTCTTCTGTTTTCCAGTAACTCACTTTTGAGAACTTTACCAAGACACTGGTGCAAGTTTGAGTTCTCATTATTGGTGGAACTAAAACTAACTTTTTGTTTTTAAAAAAAAAAATTAATGTTGTTGGTTACAGGAATTCTAGATGAAAGCAGTTATCCTGTAAACACACTGGGGCCAAAATTGCCCTCCGCCCCAAATAGGGCGCACTTATCATTTCTTTAAGTCTTTCTCTGCCCCAATCTGTGGGGTGGAGAGCCGATCGAAATTCAGTTCCTGTTTTTTTTTGTGTGTCGGGACGGAAGTGCCCTTGCAGTGAGTCGGCCGCCCCGACCAGTCGTCGTGTCACAACGACCCTCCCCTTTAGTTAAAGGGGAGGGTTGCTGCGAACTCTGCAAAGTTTTTAGTTAGGTGCACTGGGCCACCAGTGAGAGTTTCGGCCCAAGAGCGGAGTGCCAGGCTGCCTGTTGGCAGCCCAGCCGAATCTTGGCTATAATAATCGGCCCAACTTGGCAGTTGGCCGACAATAAAAAAAAAATAAAATGGCGTCGCCGGCAGCGCGACAACCCCTTTAAGGGTGAACACACTGTCCAGTCACAGACAGCTCCCGCCGGGGAAAGCTGTCAGTGGCACCTACTAGCAGAACAATTTGCCCGCGGGGGTCAGAAAGCGGGTCGCCGCTGGTCGGTAAGGGGTCAGCGTGTGCCCGACGTGGCGGGAAAACGGGCGGAGCGGACACCTGTTCCCACTGCTTCCCGCCCTGGGGCAATTTCGAATGGGTCGGCCTATCCGTCTGCTCCCGGTCGGTAAGGCCTCTCCGCTCTGTTCCCGCCTCTTGGAGACGGTAATGGAGCTTTTAGAGAGGGGGCAATTTCGGCCCTTCCGAGTGTGAATCAAAGTATTTCCATTACTTGGAATTTGTATCGTGAAGATCTCGCACTTGTATTTTATAGTCTGGCTGGTTTAGTAGCATTGTGATTTTTGTGTGTTTTAATAATTGAGATTTTCTCAGGTTTTCTAAATTTCGAGATAGTGTAAATGTGTTCTTCTCTCAGGGCTGTGACACCAGAACGGATTCGGTTCACATTTACACAAGTGGAGGTGGAGACGGGAAACATTTTCAACACCAGCTGCCAAATCCTTCAGCTATGAGAATGAAGCTGGCTTCACTGGGGATCCAGCAAAATGCCTTTGCCTACTCCATGACAACACTGGGATGTGGGTTAATGAACAACCTCTTTAGCTTCTATTACGTGAAGCTCTTTTTAAACCGGTACCGAATTTCTGAAGGAGCGTTCCACCAGGCACAAGTGAGTTGCATGTTTTCCAACATAACTCCACTTTAAAAGGTATCAGCCTGGAAATCCCGGCCTCCCCAGGTCCGTACAGAGTGTGTGTGGAGTGTGTACCCGGGAAGGCATCGCAAAAGCCGGTTTTCAGCGCACAATGCGCATGCGCTGAAAACCGCTTTTCCAATCTGTCGAGCTGGAGCTTAACAGAGTCAACGTATCTCGGGAGCCAGGACATTTGCATGGGCAAGGTTGCGGTATTTACTCATGTCTTGCCCAGCAAGTGTCCTCAAAACTCTTGCGCCTGATAAAAGCAGGTGCATAGCCAACTGTTAAAGGCGTAAGAGTTTTAAAACATACAAAAATATAATAAAATAACATTTTAAAAACACATTTTATTTTAAAAACCCTGCCCACTAAGGTAAGTTTATTTTTAACCCTAATTACAAAACTTTAAAAAAAAAATCAGGAAAATATATATTTTTTTCTAAGGCATTTATTAACTTTAATTTCAATTAATTTTAATTATGTGAGGTTTGTTTTTTATTTTTTATTGTGTTTAGTGTGTTTGGTTTTTTTTCCTCATTAATAGCAATGAGAACTTGTAGATACGGAAGTTCCCATTGCTATTAATTGAGAATACTGTACCTGATTGGTTGAGCAGTCACACGTGACTGCACCTTCTGTGTGGGAACCTGGAGGACGGGTGCGCGCTCCGCAGCGTGGGAAGAGAAGGTCTCCCCACCGGAATCCCATGCTCCTCCAGGACCACCAAATAATTGCGTAGAAATTTTTCAGGTCAGAGGCATCTGCCCGCGGGAAGCCTCCGACGGCAGTTTCTGGGCCGATTGCGTTTGGGGCACTGCAGTGTCGCAGCTTGTTGACATTCCAATGCACTGTAGTCGGTGTTGCAGGTCGGCCTGTTTCCGAGTCATGTAATCGGATGGAGGCATTGATTGGCTATTCACAGAAAGGGGGGGGTGGGGTTGGGGGGGAACGGCTGGGTCCGTTTGCCCTGTCCAATTCTCGTGTCCTTGCACTTGGCTCCAGAATGGCATTGGCAAGGGCCTAGGAACAGGTTTGTGAATTGCCCAATTGTGCATCAATACAATTGTGTGTTTTGCATCTAAACCTTCTGAAGAACTGGAAGATAAAATTATAATAAGAATGACTATTTTGTAATATCCCTGTGTTGTGGTTGAATGGGCCCAAGCACTTGGGTCCATTATCCAACGATTGGTGTTGGAAAGTGGGTGTGTGTGGATATCAGAGGATGCGCCTCAGTGATAAACAGTCTGCCCACACTCACTGGCTAGACTCTCAAACACTGTTGTAATGGCGGATGGGTTATAATCAGATATCTCCGTCATGAGCCACTGATTAGTGCTCGCAATTGATCATAGAGCCTAGAAGCAGCCCATTTGGCCCATCGTGCCTGTGCTGGCTCTTTGAAAGAGCTGTCCAATTAGTCCCACTCCCCTGTCCTTTCCCAGTAGCCCTGCAATTTTCTTCCCTACAAGTATTTATCCAATTCCCTTTGTGAAAGTTTCTATTGAATCTTTCCACCGCCCTTTCAGGCAGTGCACCCCCGATCATTAACTCGTGGCTGGTAAAAGTATTTTACTTTTAATTTTAGGTGGTCTTCATGGTATGGAACGCTTTAAACGATCCGCTTTTCGGCTACTTTCAAGATAACTCCAAGATCCCATGCTGTGCCAAGCGACGACTCTCTATCCTGTACGGCGCTCCGTTTTACGCCATTGCCTTCCTGTTGCCGTGGTTCCCGTGGCGTGCCTACCAGGAGGGCGACTGGCTCTGCGGGCTGCACCTGGTCGTCGCCCTGTGCGCCTACGATGGCATGCTGACGTTTGTTCTCTTGGCGCAGTGTGCACTGTTCGCTGAGATCTCAACCAAGCATGAGAACCGGCTGCAGCTCATCAAATACAACCAAGTGGCCATGCTGGGCGGCTCTCTGAGCATCCTCTTCTGTGGCCTTGTTTCAAACAACATGGAAAACATTTTCAACTTCCAGGTGTTTGCAGTCGGTGTCGCCCTGATGGCCTTCGCCTGCATGTACTACACGGGGCTGCACAGCGTTAGTCAGTACGAGAAAGGGGAGAGATCGGAGAAGGACGAGGCAGAAACCGTTAACGATCCCTCTTGGACCACCATGTTCCACCTGACCAAACAAATCGTCACACAGAAGAACTTCCTGCTCTTCATAGTCATGAACTTTTTTCAGGTTTTCATCCTGGCCTTTCTGAACAATTTCATGCTGATCTTTGCGGACCATCTGATTCCACCGAATCTGCTTCCGGCATTTGTAAAGAGCATAATGTATGGAGCTGGATTCATCTGTCCTCAGGTAATCAGAACATAACATAAGAATTAGGAGCAGGAGTAGGCCATTTGACCCCTCGAGCCTGCTCCGCCATTCAGTAAGATCACGGCTGATCTGACTAGTCCGACACGCAATGTTTTTGGAGTATGCATAATCTCCTCTTCCCTTCTCCTGCATGTGTCATACTGGGGTGGGGTACAGTTTTGTGGGTGAGGTCCTTGTAGGATCGACCCATCCAAATGCTTGCTCTTGATGGCTGAGTGTAGAGAGTGGGTGTTGGAAAGCAATTTATCTGCGGGAAGTAGGGGCTTGCAATAGAGTCTGATCATGCCCTACCTCCAGGGACTTGAGCACAAAAGTCTAGGCTGACGTTCTAGTGCAGCGCTGGTGCTGTCTTTCGGATGCAACGTTAAACCGAGACCCCGTCTGCTCTCTCAGGTGGACATAAAAGATCCCAGGGCACTATTCCGAACAAGAAACATAGAAAATAGGTGCAGGAGTAGGCCTTTCAGCCTTTCGAGCCTGCACCACCATTCAATAAGATCATGGCTGATCATTCCCTCAGTACCCCTTTCCTGCTCTCTCTCCATACCACTTGATCCCTTTAGCCGTAAGGGCCATATCTAACTCTCTTTTGAATATATCCAATGAACTGGCATCAACAACTCTCTGCGGTAGGGAATTCCACAGGTTAACAACTCTCTGAGTGAAGAAGTTTCTACTCATCTCAGTCCTAAATGGCCTACCCCATATCCTAAGACTATGTCCCCTGGTTCTGGACTTCCCCAACATCGGGAACATTATTCCTGCATCTAACCTGTCCAATCCCGTCAGAATCTTAAGTTTCTATGAGATCCCCTCTCATCCATCTAAACTCCAGTGTATAAAGGCCCAGTTGATCCAGTCTCTCCTCATGTCAATCCCGCCATCCCTGGAATCGGTCTGGTGAACCTTCGCTGTACTCCCTCAATAGCAAGAAATACCAAAACTGAACACAATATTCCAGGTGAGGCCTCATCATGGCCCTGTACAACTGCAGTAAGACCTCCTTGCTCCTAGACTCAAATCCCCAAGCTATGAAGGCCTACATACCATTTGCCTTCTTCACTGCCTGCTGTACCTGCATGCCAACCTTCAATGACTGATGTACCATGACACCTAGGTCTCATTGCACCTACCCTTTTCCTAATCTGCCGCCATTCAGATAATATTCTGCCTTCATGTTTTTGTCACCAAAGTGAATAACCTCACATTTATCCATATTATACTGTATCTGCCATGCGTTTGCCCACTCACCTAACCTGTCCAAGTCACCCTGCAGCCTCTTAGCGTCCTCCTCACAGCACCACCCAGCTTAGTGTCATCTGCAAACTTGGAGATATTACACTCAATTCCTTCATCTAAATCATTAATGTATATTGTAAATAGCTGGGGTCCCAGCACTGAGCCCTGCGGCACCCCACTAGTCACTGCCTGCCATTCTGAAAATGACCTGTTTATCCCGACTCTCTGTTTCCTGTCTGCCAACTAGTTCTCTATCCACGTCAGTACATTACCCACAATACCATGTGCTTTAATTTTGCACACCAATCTCTTGTGTGGGACCTTGTCAAAAGCCTTTTGAAAGTCCAAATACACCACATCCACTGGTTCTCCCTTGTCCACTCTACTAGTTACATTCTCAAAAAATTCCAGAAGATTTGTCAAGCATGATTTCCCTTTCATAAATCCATGCTGACTTGGACCGATCCTGTCACTGCTTTCCAAATGCGCTGCTATTTCATCTTTAATAATTGATTCCAACATTTTCTCCACTACTAATGGCAGGCTTAACCGGTCTATAATTACCCGTTTTCTCTCTCCCTCCTTTTTTTTAAACAGTGGTGTTATATTTGCTACCCTCCAGTCCATAGGAACTGATGCAGAGTCAATAGACTGTTGGAAAATGATCACCAATGCATCCACTATTTCTATGGCCACTTCCTTAAGTACTCTGGGATGCAGACTATCAGGCCCCAGGGATTTATCGGCCTTCAATCCCATCAATTTCCCTAACAATTTCCCGCTTTATAAGGATATCCTTCAGTTCCTCCTTCTCACTAGACCCTGAATCTGAATGCAAGGGACCTACGTTTGTTTTCACTAATCTTTTTCTCTTCACATATCTATAGAAGCTTTTGCAGTCAGTTTTTATGTTCCCAGCAAGCTTCCCCTCATACTCTATTTTCCCCCTTTTAATTAAACCCTTTGTCCTCCTCTACTGTATTACAAAATTCTCCCAGTCCTCAGGTTTGCTGCTTTTTCTGGCCAATTTATATGCCTCTTCCTTGGATTTAACACTCCTTATTTTCCCTTGTTAGCCATGGTTGAGCCACCTTCCCCGTTTTATTTTTACACCAGACAGAGATGTACAATTGTTAAAGTTCATCCATGTGATCTTTAAATGTTTGCCATTGCCTATCCACCATCAATCCTTTAAGTATCACTCGCCAGTCTATTCCTAGCCAATTCACGTCTCATACCATCGAAGTTATCTTTCCCCAAGTTCAGGACCTTAATCTCTCAATTAACTGTCATTCTCCATCTTAATAAAGAATTCTACCATATTATGGTCACTCTTCCCCAGGGGCCTCGCACAACAAGATTGTTAATTAGTCCTTCTCATTACACATCACCCAGTCTAGGATGGCCAGCTCTTTAGTTGGTTCCTCGACCTATTGGTCTAGAAAATCATCCCCAATACACTCCAGGAAATCCTCCTCCAACGCATTGCTACCAGTTTGGTTAGCCCAGTCAATATGTAGATTGAAGTCGCCCATGATAACTGCTGTCCCTTTATTGCACGCGTCCCTTTATTGCACGCATCCCTAATTTCTTCTTTGATGCTGTCCCCATCCTCATTACTACTGTTTGGTGGTCTGTACACAACTCCCACTAACGTTTTCTGCCCTTTGGTATTCCGCAGCTCCACCCTTACAGATTCCACATCATCCAAGCCAATGTCCTTCCTTACTATTACATTAATTTCCTCTTTAACCAGCAACGCCACCCCACGTCCTTTTCCTTTCTGTCTATCCTTCCTGAATGTTGAATACCCCTGGATGTTGAGTTCCCAGCCTTGGTCACCCTGGAGCCATGTCTCCATGATGCCAATTTTATCATATCTGTTTACTGCTATCTGCGCAGTTAATTCATCCACCTTATTCCGAATATTCCTCGCATTGAGGCACAGAGCCTTTCAGGCTTATCTTTTTAACACCCTTTGCCACTTTAGGATTTTGCTGGAATGTGGCCTTTTTTGCTTTTTGCCTTGGGTTTTTCTGCCCTCCACTTTTACTTTTCTTCTTTCTATCTGTTGCTTCTGCCCCCATTCTACTTCCCTCTGTCTCCCTGCATAGGTTTCCATCTCCTTGCCATTTAGTTTAACCTCTCCCCAACAGCACTAGCAAACACTCCCCCTAGGACATTGGTTCTGGTCCTGCCCAGGTGCAGACCGTCCGGTTTGTACTGGTCCTACCTCCCCCAGAACCGGTTCCAATGTCCAAGGAATTTGAATCCCTCCCTTCTGCACCACTCCTCAAGCCACATATTCATCTGAGCTATCCTGCGATTCATACTCTGACTAGCACGTGGCACTGGTAGCAATCCTGAGATTACTACTTTTGAGGTCCTACTTTTAAAATTTGGTTCCTAGCTCCCTAAATTCGTCTTGTAGGACCTTATCCTGTTTTTTACCTATATCGTTGGTACCTATATGCACCACGACAACTGGCTGTTTATCCTCTCCCTTCAAAATGTCCTGCATCCGCTCCGAGACATCCTTGACCCTGGCACTAGGGAGGCAACGTACCATCCTAGAGTCTCGGTTGCGGCCGCAGAAACGTCTATTCCCCTTATAATAGAATCCCCTATCATTATAGCTCTCCCACACTCTTTCCTGCCCTCCTGTGCAGCAGAGCCACCCACGGTGCCATGGACTTGGCTGCTGCTGCCCTCCCCCGATGAGTCATCCCCTCAACAGTACCCACAGCGGTGTATCTGTTTTGCAGGGTCCTGGTCAATATTTATCCCTCATTCAACATAACAGAAAACAGTTTATCTGGTCATCATCACATTTTTATTTGTGGGAGCTTGCTGTGCACAAATTGGTTGCCATGTTTCCCACATTATAACAGTGACTACACTGCAAAAGTACTTCATTGGCTGTAAAGCGCTTTGAGAAGTCCGGTGGTCAAGAAAGGCACTATATAAATGCAAGTATTTCTTTTTAACCCAACATTCACCAGGGGTCAATGAGTAATGATCATGAATGGGAACCTTGGATATTCTCTCTCCTCTTCACACCTTTCCCCCATTCTTCCTCAACCTGTTCCCAATGACCTGCTAGCTGAGATCCAATATCATTTGACGCAGATATTCCTGAATTCTGCACCACACCAGCTGCTTGATGTACCCAAGCCTATCATCATGGAATGAAACCCCAAATTCTTGACTACCCCCAATATTGCTCTCTTACCAGTCTGTTATTCCCTCAACTTTCATGCACCTTGAACTAGTGGGTGAGGGTGAATGAGCGATTGGAAGCTGTGCTGCATTACAACGACTTGCATTTATATAGCTCGCATAATGTAGTAAAATGTCCCAAGGCGCTTCGCAGGAGCGTAATCCAAGAAAATTTGACACCGACCCACATAAGGAGCTATTAAGATGGGCGGGGGTGCCGGGGTGGTGTGGTGATGGGGGGGTGGTATTGGGATGGGGGGGGGTCGTGTGGGGATGGGGATGGGGATGGAGGGGGTGGTGTGGGGATGGGGATGGGGGGGTGGTGTGGGGATGGGGATGGGGGGGTGGTGTGGGGATGATGGGGGGGGTGGTGTGGGGATGATGGGGGGGGTGGTGTGGGGATGATGGGGGGGGATGGTGTGGGGATGAGGGGGGGGGTGGTGTGGGGATGAGGGGGGGGGTGGTGTGGGGATGATGGGGGGGGTGGTGTGGGGATGATGGGGGGGGTGGTGTGGGGATGATGGGGGGGGTGGTGTGGGGATGATGGGGGGGGTGGTGTGGGGATGATGGGGGGGTGGTGTGGGGATGATGGGGGGGTGGTGTGGGGATGATGGGGGGGGTGGTGTGGGGATGATGGGGGGGTGGTGTGGGGATGATGGGGGGGTGGTGTGGGGATGATGGGGGGGTGGTGTGGGGATGGGGGGGGTGGTGTGGGGATGGGGGGGGTGGTATGGGGATGGGGATGGGGGGGGTGGGGATGGGAGGGGTGGGGTGGTGATGGGGGGGATGGGAGGGGTGGTGTGGGGATGGGGGGGGTGGTGTGGGGATGGGGGGGTGGGGGGGGTGGGATGGGGATGGGGGGGGTGGTGTGGGGATGGGGGGGGTGGTGTGGGGATGGGGGGGGTGGTGTGGGGATGGGGGGGTGGTGTGGGGATGGGGATGGGGGGGGGTGGTGTGGGGATGGGGATGGGGGGGGGTGGTGTGGGGATGGGGATGGGGGGGGTGGTGTGGGGATGGGGATGGGGGGGGTGGTGTGGGGATGGGGATGGGGGGGGTGGTATGGGGATGGGGGGGTGGGGATGGGGGGGGGGGATGGGGTGGTTATGCATTTTTTATTTCATATTCATTTTTTTATTTCATATTCTTTTTTTATTTCATATTTCATTTTTTTATTTTACTTTCATTTTTTTATCTCATATTCATTTTTTTATTATATTTTCATTTTCTTTTTTTATCATATTTTCATTTTCTTTTTTTATTATATTTTCATTTTCTTTTTTTATTATATTTTCATTTTCTTTTTTATTATATTTTCATTTTCTTTTTTTATTATATTTTCATTTTCTTTTTTTATTATATTTTCATTTTCTTTTTTTATTATATTTTCATTTTCTTTTTTTATTATATTTTCATTTTCTTTTTTTATTATATTTTCATTGTTCTTTTTTATTATATTTTCATTTTCTTTTTTATTATATTT